>NW_028277544.1:301636-603272 GCF_059751315.1 Micrasema longulum
CACAAAGACCGTCCAAGAGCAAAAATATATGAATTCGACTACTTTTATACTTGTATTCAACAAATTTAGTATATAAATCTAGCGGTTTAAGGACCCAATAGTCATCTTTACGCCTTTAAGGAAGCGTATTAAAACAATATCCTTTTTTACATTTTTATTGATATTCGTACGTTCGATGACTATCCATTTATCAGTTGAAAACATTTTTATTGGTGATTTATTAATTAAATAAATCATTTTAAATTAAAATACCATTTTTAAAATAGTAGATGCAAAATTACATATGACAAAATAATATATTTTTATGTCCCGACTTGCTAGATAAATTCGAGTTAAATCAGGATCACATACACAATCATTGAAGTAATATAGATATATGCATTTGCATAAGTATATACTGACATACACACATAAAATACAACACAACATATAATAATGGCATACGGGGTTTTGGACCCGTGTGGTGTTGTGGACTCGTGAGCCAAATGTCCGAAGTTCAAATTCTACTCCACCACACCTCGATTCCCATTTTTTCAGCACAAGTTATTTACGAGTTTTAGAAAACGGTCTGAAAATTGAAATATATGGGTAATAACAAGAACTTCAATATTTCTCTTTTAAAATAAAAAAGTTAAGAAAACATAATCAGGTAAAACATTATATAAGATTATGTTGTCTGTTTAAACTAGTTTTTATTATTATATATTTATTTTCGTTTTTGTATTATAAAAAAAGAATACATATATTTGCACAGATAGTCAGATATATTATTGATAAAGTAAGTATTGTCAACATCGCATTTGTATAATATTAAATACATTAAAGTTAAATTAAAAGCATACATTTTGCTTCCGTAAATTAGTTATTAATAACGATTTTAATTGCAACCCCACGAGCGATATTTATCTTATTTAAACTTGTGTAAGTTTCTTAAATACACTAGACTCCTGAAGCCGAGAAAGGAGTGTGTATTTAAGTTAATTAAAATTAGACGCAGTGATTCACTGCGTGTACTCATTCTTCAAATTAATAAATACTTTTGCGACCCTCAAATACATTAATATTTTAAAAAATTGCTTATATTTTCACTGCCGTTCAGATGCACAATATTTTTTTCAAATCTGCATCTATTATCAAGGTTGATGTTGATCCAATGATGGACACTGCTATGCAATCCGAAACGTCGATAAAAATACGTGCGATAAAAGGCAAAACCCAAAAACATGCCAGTTATTTTTTAACGTCAATTTTATTTAGACAAATTATTATCAAATAAGATTATTATTAGAAGATATTAAACAAAACATACGTGTTACCTGACGTTTTACTCAAATAAATAAACATAATATGTATCTAAAAACCACCTTTAAAATCAATATTCTTCGTCCACCCTGTCAGAAATCGAACCAGGTACCTTAAAATCATGGTAGGCGAACACGCCAACCGTTACACTACGAGGCGGACTTATCTCCACTTGATTTTCTTTTAAGGATTTTTACCTGGGACTAGCAATTGACTCAAAAACGCTAGTCCAGAGTTCTGGTTCCATTTTACACAATTGTATTGTTCATACGCTCGGATTAGTGTTTTTTTTTTTTTTTTTAACACAAATAAGTTTAAAAAACAAACAACGTACCTATTAGATTAACTTTTAAAACAATGAAATACCATAGCAAGTATTTTATGTGTTATCATACTCACAGGGCGCTATCTCAGCACACAAAAGTATAATATAAATAAAATATTTTCCAAGATTTTAAACATAGTATTAATACTCGTATCAACCTCCATAAACAGATATATTTACTCAAAAGCATTTCCCTGCCACATTCCCTGGTTTTTAAAATATTTACTATTTTCCACAGAGCAGCCATATTAACATGAAGTTCTAGTAAAGGCATATAAAAGCTCTGCTATAAACTTGATGGCAGAGTTCTGGAATCAAACTGCACATCAAAAGCAGGTAACTTAGTGAAAATATTATGCAAAAAATATATAATAGGGTTTTTATGTAATTAGATCTTTCCCTAAACACGAGCATTTTACTCCATTATAAAGCTAACAGCATTATATAAATATGCCATATAAATAATGAGACACAAGTCCCAACTTCATGCGTCCAAACTGAATCGCGATTACCGTGGGAAGTTAAGGACGCTATACCTTCTTCACCATAACGGTACTGTGAAGATAAATTCTCCCGAGCGATTACGAAGATAAAATACCGACCCCTACCTTCAATGTTTGAGGTAGGTAGGTACAAAAGAAGGAAGGAAATCATTAAAAAATAATCCAGCACATCAGTATTAAAAGAACAAACATTTCATTTACATGAAACAAATCATCTCAAATATTTGAAAACAATCATTAAAAGGTTTCCAACTTAAACCCTTATCGTGAAAATACATTTTGTCCTTGAGAGCTTGATACGCAATTCCAAAATATTTAACTCTATCGTTGCAATAATTTAAATTGCATAAATATGAAACGAAAATAGGGTAAAAGTGAAAAGATACGCCAAAAATATTTTAAAAATACTATTTACTAGTGAGTATTCGCCTTTTTTTTTGTTTGTACATAATATGACTGAATAACAAGTTATTGCAATAATAAAAGTAAATTTGATACTTGCAAATGATTGATGGCATCAAAAGTCAAAATGTAAGTTTATTGCATACAACGTTAAAACTATTTGTATTTTCTGTAATGTGTGCGATAAAATAATAATAAAAAACAATGAAATTAAAGTAGTTAGAAAAAAATAAGATAAAACGAGTTACAGAAATAAAAGTAAAATATAAGTTAACTTATGCTTTTTTTTAATGGATTTACTGACATAAAAAGCATAATAGTAACGTAGATAAGTATCTAAATTGTAACCCACCACATAACGGCAGGCTATAATCAGAAGGGATGCAAAATGGCAGAACAGCACTGATACTAAATAAAATCGTAAAGCTGCCAATAAAATCATAGCTATAATTTACACGTGTCTCCTGAATACATTAAATTTAAAATATCGGCAACCCAAAAGTTAACAGCTAACTGGAAATAATAAGTTCAAATAACGTCTCTACCTGCAAATATTTATTTTTTCGGGGTACGAATTATGAAAGTTTAAGCATTTTGTGTTCGTAAATAGAAAGCCATTTATAAAAGATCGGGTACATAATAAAGTTACGTGTTTAAATAGAACCAGAATACTGATGTATAGTGCTTTTGGCTCGACGGCTATTAGGTAAAAATCCCGAATAAGATGATAATAATGACAGGCGCCGTGGTGCAGTTGGTTAGACGGCTATCTGTGAAACTGGCGTCGCGGGTTCGATTCCCGCCAGTTGCAAGAAAAAAATCCAAGAAAGATTTTTTTCTCAATTGGTCTGGGTGTTGTGGTGTATTTTTCATTACCTTCTTCCATATCCCCTCTATCCCACCTGCTGACAAGCCTCAAAATAGAGGCTTAGCGGGTTATTCCTTTTAATTAAAAAAAAAAAAAAAAAGATCAAGTGGAAATAAGTCCGCCTCGAGAGTAGTAGGTAGCGCGATCGCCTATCATGCTAAAGTCCCGGGTTAGATTCCTGGGAAGGTCGATATGAAGTAAGACGTGATTACACAGCAATATTTCATGTTCCAAAACTGGCACCTGAATCGTAAAGCTGACCACCTTAGCTTCGTGTAATACATGATCATGTAATACATGATGTAATACATGATGTAATACATGATTACATTGTAATACATACACAAGCGCATGTATTTTTTTTAATGCAGTGCCCTATGCACCATCAGGCGCGGATAAGGGTTTAATGATGATGTTCTATAAAAAAAGGGCATTATAAAAAAACTGCTTACAATTATTATTGTATGTTAGGATACGTATCCTTGTTGAATTCCCGAATAAACAAAAAAATCCACTTATTTAGAAATCGGCTTAAATCAACTTAATAAAAAATATAATCAAATTTAACAAACAGTGTCACGCATAAGAAACTAGGGATAAAACTCATTTTAAAAGATATTGAAGCTGTACAATTAGTTACAAAGATAAAATATAAAGATAGATTGTATATCCAGTTCTGAAGATTTATTATTATTATTATTACCCGAAGAAATAGAAAACATAGAAATATTTCAAATTAATTTTTAAAAATATGTTCTTGAGAAATCTCGATACAAAATTGTAATGTTATTAAGAGTTTATATTAGTTATTAAGATGTTATGAACTAACTTAACAAAGCATAAATAAAAAACGTTACTCAATTATTAAATGATAGTAACTCACCAAAGATGCTCCGAGCAATTTCCCAATTAGTATGATGTAAAGCTTGCCTTCGTATTTCATTTTACATATAAAGATTTTTTAGATCACTAACGAAGCAGTATTATTTTTATTTTACGAAATCAAAATGAAAACACAAAACTGCCGAAGGGTCTGGATAGATTTCATAACAAAACATGCTCATCGTTACAAATAATTTTACTAAATAAATTTTCTCAGAAAATTAACAAACAACTACCTGCCAACTAAAATATTTTGTTCAAGTTTTGGATTGTGTACTCACGAGGTCTTTTTTTAAAGAATAAAAAATAGTTTATATTTTATTAAAAATAATCACATTAATACCTTAATTCTGAATTTAAAACTACAATAAAACGCAAGTATTTGAGTCTAAATAACATTAAATTAATATATTTGAGAAAAAAAAACAGACATTATTATTTTTATAAAATTTGTGTTATCGGGATGTGAAAGAAACAATAAACTCTTAAAAGCCGTTTACAATTGTTATGTCCCAGGAATCGACCATCGTCCACGTAATAACAGCAATTTGTAGGACAAAAATTGTTCCGAGACATCACCACCGAGACAGACAGGCAGGATATCTCCGCGGAACAATGATTACCCCCACCATCACGCGCGGTTGCCAGGGGTCGCATTGTTCTCGTGTAAACACGCACGGACAGGACATTTCGGTGTCGCTCCCGCACATTTTTTCAGCCGAAAATGGAGACAGATTTTTTTTTATGTAATTCGTTCTTTAACAATTCCAATACATCTAGGAATAAAATAAACAGTATTTTTCGTGAACTCTTTTGTAATAAACGCCGTCGTGTATTATCGTATTGTCCCGGGGCGTTCTGTCCCGCGCGGTCGAGGCTGCTCACGGAGCTGGGACAAGACAATATTGTAATATATTTTGTATTGTCCGCATGTAAATGGCCCTTTATGGTAGGTCCACACGCTTGCCACAAGCCGCTTAGCGAAGCTTGACAAGCATACGCAAACCAAACGTCAGTATCACACGCTTTCAGAATTCCGAGCGTTCATTGGTTTAAGTCAACAGTATTTACCGCACACCTCCCCTCCACGCCTAGTACAAAAGTCTAAATGCGTCAAACTGAGAAAAACGCGGCAAGTGATCGCTTGCGTCCGTCCGCAAGGCAAGCCAAACGCACGATTCCAACGCTTGCGCTTGTCGACGCTTGGCAAGCGTGCGGAACCACCGCTAAAATATATATTTTTGCGAAATGACTTATATGAATAGCGTTGTAGCGAATAAGGTTGTTGTAAAATAAATAATGAAATAGTTTTGTATTTTACATTTTCCATTTTAAGAGGATTGTAAAAACACTACGCTGTATCCATCACATTGCTATTTAATGTTGTAATTTGAGGGTATTATATTGAATATCGGATCAATGCGAAGTGATAGATCAAATAACTTTTTAATAATCCAATTTAATAAGGAAAATTGAAAATGGTGATGGTGGTAAATATGTATATACAGTTAGTTATTAAGTACATGTAATTAAAATAATACTCTAGGCGTTTGGTAGTATTTAGAACCCCAGAAACTTTTGACGAATTCCATAACTATTGCGGAAGTTTGGACCATTATTATTTAGGGATTAATGAACTGTTCTAACACTAGTTATGAAATCTAGTCCTAACTAGCCCAGAAGAAACAGTTCATTCATTCGATACATTGATTCAATAGTAAATCATACGATTGGTATGATTTCATTCATGTAATAACGTAGCACCGATAGAAATTCAAGAACTGTAACAAAACTTAATTTTTGAAAGTATTATTATTCAATTAAACTTTCAAACTAATCAATAAATTATGTCACTTGAACATTCACTTATTAAACTACAAGTTCGTTTAATCCTTCGCTTTCAAAGGGGGTATCTATTTATTTTATTATTTTATTTATGATTTATTAGGTTAGTTTATAACATCTTAAGAACGTATATAAAGTCTTCGTAACAAAACGATTTTTTATAAAAATTTCTCAGGAACATATTTTTTCAAATTAATTTTAAATATCTTAATGCTTTCTATCTCTTTTATTTTTCAGGTAACTCATTTGTATAATGAGTTTTGAGACTCTGTTTTTCTCCTCATTGGTAATCTTTTTTTATCCTTAGTATGACATTGTTGGTGAAATTTGATTATATTTTATTCATTGCTTTACTGTTTGCAAGCCAAATTCTTGGTGCATTATTTCTACAAAAGAATATATATTTCTTTTGAGTTTAATCCTTATCGCCGTATTTTGAAGAATTCGTATATTTTTAATTTCCACTCCATAACATAAAAAAGAATGGAAGAACAGTAATTTATGAGTGGATATACGATTGTTTTATAGATAAAAACACTACTCTTTATCTATCTAGGGTCCCCCAGGTAGCATATTTTTTCAATTACCGTTTTGTTAATCATCATATTGATTTCATTATTTGCATAATCTTTTTCCATGTTATTAAGAATGTACCAAAATTACTAAAATATTTTCCAGCCGAATTCGTATAGTAATCATTCACTATTTCTTTGCTTTCCCCCGTGCAAACAACAAACAACATTAAAATTAATCGCTCAACAGTTTAATAATCTTTAAAATATTGATCAGCTAACACGTCTGCTTTTTGTTGTTTGATGGCTTTTTTCCAGCCATAACCACAAAAAACGGACTTTATGCTTTACATTTTACACGCATTCCCCCTCTCAATTCCCACTGTACCGGCGTCGCTAACGCGTACTGAGAATTAGAATTCTTTTTAACACGTCACAGTAAGAGCAACGCTATGTCATATACCATAACATCCTCTCGCAACAGTATTTTATGATAAAATGTATGAATTTCGCTGAAAACTCGAAATATTATGAAACAGTTAGGACAATATTTTTCGTCGTAAATCGTATTTATAGCATTTTAGCTGGGGTATTCCTAGTAGCCTCCTAAGGAACTGGGGGATTTTTTTCACGTTCAGGCTGGGAAAGGTTAAATTATCGAGTTGACGTTTATTTTGTAAAACTCAGTATTATAATTTTAATTTTGATATCAAACACTGATTTGATTCCACGAACGCAGTTTTTTTTTATAATAACTTGTATAGATTATATAAGTGATTGTTACTAGGATATTAAAAAAAAAAATTAGACATTCGTTTGAAAATACCCTAATAAGCCGAAACATTTGTCCAATATTTCGTTTTTTGTTAAAATATAAACGAAATTAGTAGAGTCGAACCAGTGTTTTAATATTAAAACCAATAAGCCTAGCTTTTTGCGATATAATAAATTAATCAAGGGGCCTAAGTAAAGTAGTCAATAAATGAAATGACTTTTATCTATTTATTAATGACAAATTATAATTCATTTTCGGGATTTTTTTAAAATGAAAAATGGACAAATAAGGACTGAAGAAACGTAATGAAAACTGAAAACATTACAGAATTTAAAAAAACGAAACACGTAGCGAAAAGATTAAACTTCTGGAAAAACATAAAAAGATCTGATATTTAGACCCACTGAGAATTCTGCCCGAATTCTTTGCATACATCATAATTACTTATTTATATGTAGGTACTGCTCACCGTCCGTCCCTGTCATCTAAATTTAATGTGATAACGGAGATTCTAAACATTGAAAGGGAGTTAATTAATTACCTAAATATATTTTAAGGGTTGTTAACATTCTGGCAGAACGTATTAATTTTAAATTGAACACAAAGATAAATTGTTCAAGCAAAAATATTCGTTTTTAAATATAAACAATGAGGAAGTTTAATTACATTATTATTTTATTTATTGGTTAATAGACGACCAAACTAAGCCAATTTAAAAAATACATTTTTTTATGTATCATATTATTATCTGCGATATGATTTTTTAAGGTTTTGTTATTTTTAAATAACTCCGCCCGTGACGTCACAAGTTCTCATAGGTGGGTTATACTGATCGGCGAGTTCGATTCCCGGAAAGCGAAAATCTATCACAACACTCTATATTCGCCATACAATTAAATCTTCTAATTTTTACCCAGTGTCAGAAAATATTTTTAAAATCAAATTTTCCGTAGCACTGAACTTCCCCGTTATTAGACATAATTTAATCTAGAATTTAAGACAAATGCCATAAAATTTGTCTTATTAAAAATGTTTTTTTTTTAAACCCAGAATATTTTCTTTCTTTAATAATTTTCTTGTTCCATCCATTATCTTCCAATCATTAGAACAAATTTTACTCAAATACTTATGCCCGTATTCAGAGACAAAACTTAACGTGGGAAAATACATTTTAATCTCATATGCAAAAATTAACTCAAAGGTGAAGACAATAGAATGTTCTTTCCTCATCAGTTTTGTCTCTGAATACGGGGCATTAGTCTTTATACGAGTACCAATATGCCTAAATTTAGTCTTAATTTTAAGGGGTGTAATGTGTCGGTAGCAAAGTAAGTATATTTTTGCTACATAAAACTTTTAAGTATAGTATAAGAAATACCTTAGTAAATGTTTTTTTTATATCTAATGTTTATTTATTTGACAATATTTTGAGTTTGTCCAAATTTTTGTAGACAAGGACTGGATTCAACTCCCTGGGGAGCTGTTTATATTAACATTTTACAACAGAGACAAAATTTGGACAAACTCAAAATATTGTTGATAAATTACCTTGTCCATGAAGAAGTACAGAAATTGAAAAAATAATATTTTCAGGCGTTGCCTAGTATGTAGGTGAAAAAATTCAATTAGATTATTCTCACCCGCATAAATAAAGGTTTCAGCTCTTTAACTTCACAAACATCAACAGATGAAAGACTTGAAGGAATATAGATGTTCAAATATAGGCAGAATGGTGAATGTTACACAGTGTGTAAAGTGGCCAGTTAAACCAGCCATTGACAGGTCATAAGCCCTGTAGATGTCTAGACTTCTATATTACCTTCTCTTAAATGTTCTTCATCTTTGTTGTAAAATGTTTTTTTTTTTTTTTTTCATGGTGCAATTTTGAAAGAACGCCGTTTTAAAATAGCAAAATGGTATGATTTCTTAACTTTTCATAAAACTCCAGCCATTTTATGTGTGTTAAAAAAGGCGTTTTATATATCACATCCTTTTTACACTCATATGATCGCGAGGAAGCGGTAATGGACTAGAGAAAAGAACGTGTTTCTGAGCTGGTTTTCTAGTCTCTTCGTCTAATATTCGTCGTTTAAATGAATTTAGCATGGCTTTGCGTTTGCTATACTTTGAAAACCGGCAATCCCAAAATTACATCCGCAGATATGTGTCCCGGGGCAGAACAAGAACTCAATCTCCCGCCCCTAAAGACAATTTCTTTTTAACTGATAATAATATCTCGGTAAAATATTGTACGATCAAAAAGACATTTCTTTCAAAGGCGAAAAGGCGTATCCGTAACGTAACGAAATAAAAAAAAAGTAAAAAATATGTAAATTAATATTGATTGCAAGAATAAGGGAAAACATTTTTTAAAAGGGAATATGTAAGTCTAGGTATTGATCATTCAAAGTGTTTTGGATCTTAAAATATATATTTTAAAATTACAATAATAGGTATTTGTTTTTGACTAATATAACGACAAGAACTTTAATTAAAAAATACAGTACCAATATTTGGTACCAAAAATATTCGTTACGTTTTCGTGTAAGTTATTTTAAACTCTACTTGTTTTGTCGGCCTCGTGGTCTAGTGGTCAGCTTATTGCCTACCACGCAAGACCATAACCAATGCGGCGCCCTATGAACCATTCAGTACGAAAAGGTACAGACGAGTAGACTTCGAAACTGTGTAAACTTATTTGTTATAATTTTTAAGTATTATACATTTATTGAATTTTGATATTATAATAGGTACGTAATACGTAACTTATGTTTACATTACACTTATTCTGCCGTCATAAGAAAGAAGAACGTTTCTACATAAAACAACGAACGGAGAAAATAAATATTTTGTAACTCGGAGATTGAAAAATTCGCTGTGTGAAAAATACTACAAAAATTAAGTATGTATTATGGTTTGTCCTAACGGAATAAATATATTCATTTAAATAAATATTACGTTATATATTTAAAAATTAACATTTTCATCTTCTTTTTAGTAAAAAAAATACAAGAAAATATGTTATACTTCAATGAAAAGACGTTTCTAGCCAGAAACGACATTTTTATTTAATAATTAAGTAAACGTCTTTCTTTTTTGGTGCTAATATACCAATTGATTCTACTCAACTAAATAAAATAGACTTTACTAGCCATTTACTGTTTTTCAAACTAGTAACGCCGACCTAATAATTAATTAACTTCGAAATTACTAGGAGATCTTAAATTTAATTGAAAACCAGTAGGTACATTCGTTTCAGATGTTTTAAAAACGGAATGGAAGAAAAATAAGTATTTTAATCAGTCTTTAATAATTATATACGTCAGAACGAACAGCCTTTTATAATTAGTAATCCTCAAGACTTTTTGCAGTTTAGTCTCATTTATTAGTGAAAATGATAGGGTTGTGGTTATTTTAGGAAGATAGATGTATTTTTAGTAGATGCGTATTTTTTTCCTGATTCCGGGTATGTATTTAACATATTTTCGAAAAAAATGTTCGATAGGTCCTTCTTTCTTATGATGGCAGTATTATATTTAGGGAAAATTAAGTATACAGTATACTCTTATTCTAACTAACACTTCTAATAACAAAAAACATTAAAAAGTGACTGAAGTGATATCACTAGTAGAGTGTTATGTTAAATGCAAAATTTTTGACAAAATACGGCCATTTAAATTACAGTGCACATCCATGGAAAACTTATTTAAATAAGAAAACTTTGAAATGGTACAAATTAAGTTGCCTAATACTGTAAGTATTTACTATATTATACGCATAAACCGGAACTTTAAGGCTGTAGTCGGGTAAAACGAACGCAAAATTAGGATATCATACGATTTTGCCATTTTAAAACGAATGTTTTTTTTTTTAATTGCGCAATAATAAAAAAATAAAAAACATAAATTAGATAAAAACATTATTTTTTAAAGGTATTTCTGTTAAAAAATATACTTAAAAGTTTTATGTAACTAAAATATAATTACTTTTAGACCGTCAGATTACGCCATTTCAAATTTAGACTCAACTTAGGTATCTGGGATCTCAATAAAGACTAAGTATTGAACAAAAATTTGTTACAATAATTTGAAGATAATGCATTTAACATATAATTTGAAATGTTTTGTTTTTGAAAAAAAATACAAGCATTTTAAATCACATACATTTTTGTGACATTTTCCTTTATTTCTACTTAAAATTATGCCTTCGGTTAATACTAAAATGGCAAAATCGTATGATTTCCTAATTTTGCGTTCGTTTTACCCAACTACAGCCTTTAACCGGAGAAACGGTCTACGCAGTACCGTGTATAAAAAGTATGCTTAAAAAAACAGTGGTAGGTAGGTTTTCTTGGATTAAAATAATTTCAGGATTAAAAAAAATAAATGTTTACTATTTATTGCACTTCAAATTTATTGATAAATACGACGTGACAACACAACACTTAAAAAATCGTAACAACGATTAATTAGTATCACCCTTACCTCGCACATACCTCGCTGTGCCTAGGTACAAAGTAAAAAAAAGCGATGCGATGCGATGCAATGCGACGTAGGGAATTAAAAAAATGAATTCAAGATAGTATAGTCATATTACTACAACACATCGTTAAATAAATGTTTAAATTTTTATTTTCAATTTTTGTGCCGTTGAAGCCGTGTTAAAAGATGTTTCGTTGTATTATACGTTTTATTGTACAAGAACACTATTATTTCTGTGAGAAACTATCATAGCAGTAATAGGAATAATGATACAAGTAAACAGGTTACATCAACCAGATTGCAGAAACAGGCAGCAGGGCCGCGATTATAAGCGCTGTCTTCATCGGTACTTATCGAGACGCTATAAACTAAAATCGATAGTTATTTACAAAAAAGTTTATTTTTGTAGGAAAATTCAAAGTATCTTCGTCGGAAACCGGAAATTGAACATGTTTAAAAAAATATCAAGAAATTCTATTTTTTATACAAAAAAACTTCATTTTACTTTGAAGATAAAACTTAAGATAAATTTTAACTTCCCATTAGGATACGGACCCAGGGGGTGCTATGAATGTCTCAGTAGAGGAAAACCGACCCAACAATAACATTACGTTGGGGGATAATTGATTAAGTAAATTGATTCTGTAACAGAGACCTATTTACTACCCCACATACAGATTTTTTCTTGAGAGTATTGAAATATTACTCGTGCGGCTTAATTAGACGAATATCAATTAGAACATTTTCTGTAATCGAAATGCTTACGAGACTATTACTACTTTTATTTTCTAAAATCAAAAATGTTCGAAATATAACTCGCTGTATGCATTCGGTTCTAATTTTGATTGTTTTATAACAGTAAAGGTGTATGAAGTTCTTGAAAACAAATAATTTATCGGTGATTTATTAAGTTCATTTTTAACATCTGAAGTCTTAAGAACTAATATGAACCTTTAATAACATTACAAATGTACACTTCGTTTTGTTAAACGAACATAGATAAGTTTTTTAAAAGAAAGATTGCGTTCTACTGATATTACCCAAGTATTTAAATTTTGGAGGCATTTTCAATGAGATAATGGGAATCAAGTTGGGGTAGAGTGAGGTTCGAACCTCGACCCTCTGATCCGTGAGTCCGCAATACTTGGCACGGAGTCACAACCCGATTTATTTTCTAACTTCCGTATAATGTATACGGCGAGTTTTTCGCTACTTGCTACATAGCAGCTATTACTTAAAATATGTGTTCTTTTGATAGGTTAGTCTTAAATCAATCCCTGTAGTTTTGATCTTTACCGCATACACTAATTTATTTATTAGGACATGTTATAAGCCCTTTAAATGTCTAGACTTCTATATTTCCCTCTGTAAAGTGTATTCTATTTCCGTTGTAATAATTTAATCTTAATCCCCAGGGGATGAAATCCCGACCTCGTCTACAAAAATTGGGCACACTCAAATTATTGTTGATGAATTCATAAGTTAAGAGCAAAATAAGCATCGTAATTAACTTAATTACCAAAATTTGTAAAATTATCGGTGCTCACAAAATAATCAGTTATACCAAATTAGTGATAATTTTATATGATATATATTTTGTCTATTCCATGTTATAATAATAATAATAAGAATAAAAATGTACAAAAATTAGTTTTTAATAAAGACTGTTAAATCGAATAAAAAAGATAGCCGTAAATAAAAAAAGCACAGCCGTTGAATAAATCATCACAAAAAAAAAACAAACAAACAAATAAAACATCACGGCGTTTCCCCGTTGGGATAGGCAGAGAGGATAGAACGCCATATCCTTCTCATTGGCATACAGACCTCGCTTCCTCTACATTCATACATCTTCTCATGCACGCACGCCGATTATTCCTACTTTTGACATGTCCATCTTCAAGTATTTGATGGACTTGATCGCGCCATGTCTTTCTCGGTCTTCCTCGTTTTCTGCATCCATCAACATTAGCATCGTAGATCCTTTTAGCCGTTCTTTCGCTGTCCATTCGCTCTACATGTCCAAACAAACGCAGCACCCCTTTCTTGATTCTTTCGATAATGCATGTCTCAGCCTTACAAACTTCACGGATCTCGACATTTGTGCGTAAATTTTTACACACATGTATATTTGAAAAATCGTTTGACCCCGCCTTATTCTATTGGACGAATATAATGGTTGGATAGTTCACGAATTTTTCTAAGTGAATAAACTGAAGTTTAATTAATAGTAAGTAACTTACAATATTGTTGTGACTCCTACTACCAACTCCTACGCAGATACTTCAGCCAAGGGGCGCGACGGTAGTTTTATTCCAATTAACACTATTCTGAAAAAAGGGAAATCAGTTAATAAAAAAACTAATGAAATTCAGCAGTTTTTAATTCAAAAGGGTCTTATTTTATTAATTTGTTTGTGATTCAATAGGGGAGGTACATTAGTAAACAAGTATACATTTGAGTAATTTAATGAAAAAACAGAAGTTAGTTTTGTTGTATTTGTTTTTCAAAGGAATAATCCGCGAATCCTCTAATTGGAGGCTCGTCAGCAGGGTGAGAAAAAGAGAATACGAAAGGAGGTTACAAAAAATACACCACAACACCCAGACTAATTGACAAAAAATCTTTCTCGTATTTTTATCTTGCAGCTGGCAGAAATCGAGCCCGCGACGCCAGTTTCACAGTTGGCCGTCCAACCAACTGAGCCTCGGCGAGGCGCCTGTCTTAATTTAGCTGTGATAATTTTACTAATTTATTGGCTCGTTAATTAACAGCAAAGCTTTAACAATATAAAACGTAGAAACATGTACCATTATAATAATTAGCGACATACAGATAAAAACAAAAAAGGTAAGAAGACACTAGAAAGAAGCGGTTACATTCGATGAAACAATTAGTAAAAATATTTTTCAGAAAAGAATTGAAGGAATATAGAAATGTTCAAATATGGGCAGAATGGTGAATGTTGCAGTGTGTAAAGTGGACACTGAAACCAGCCAACGACAGGTCATAAACCCTGTAGATGTCTAGACTTCTATATTACTTTCTCTAAAATGTTATTCATCTCGGTTGTAATATGTTAATAAAAATACTTATTTAGTCTTCTCAGGTTGTGAGTAAACAATTCACAAAAAGACATGACAATATCAATTGGGGTCTATTTTGCTACTTAACATTTCTATCAATATGAGTCTTTTATATTACTATAGTGAGTCAGCTATTCTGTTAAGCTTTTTCTACTACATTACTTGACATTTTTGTTTGGTAAAAAAAAAACATGACCAAGCAAATGTAAAAAGTGAGATTCGAGCCGATTGCCGATTTTATTAGAAGTATCCAATTTATCGTGATCGAAATTATGTGGTATTATTGGTTTATTTATTTGAAGATTCGCTCGGTAAATGTCTTGATCAGTCCGCACATCTTTATGGAACAACTAATAGACGGTGAACGTCGCAAACAATATGAGAGTTAAAGTAGGATTACATTCTTCTCGCGCGTTATTTATTTATTAATATACACGGTGCGTAGTGCCTTTTACCTTACAAAGAATCATATTATATTTTTTAAAAAATAAACACTTCAATATAATGTGAAAATCATAAAAATCAAATTGAAAAGTATTAAGTTACATAAATAACATATTTAGATATAAAAAAAATATTAAACAATGTGTGCAGATAAAATTTTAAAAGAAAAAGAATCTTTATATTTTTTTCTTTAAGAGGTACAAAATATAAGTATATTAAATACAATAAAATTCTTTTGTCTCAAAGAAAACAATAAAAAAAAATATCAAAAAAATAGTAATAATAATAACGATTAAAGTAATTTAAAAAATAAAAATACACGTAAATATGGTACACAATAGTACCCATACAAAAGTAAACATAGAAAGCACTATAATCCAAAAAATGTAAATAACCGTTCACCATCTTTGAAATGATTAGGAGTTTAGGAGGAAGTTAGGATAAATAAAGCATCTTATGGCATGTCATTAAAAGTGCCAGTTAGGGGCTCAGTGAAACCGTGAGGAATTAACAAACGCAGTTTATTTTTGTGGTCTTGTATAAATTATGGAATAAAGAAAATATTTTATGATTAAGCATAATACTAGTACATTTTCCTACAGAAGTACCGAGATCTATTAGTGCTATGCATCACCAGTGACAATTTTAGCCGAGTATTTGGTTATAATAATATTTGTGTATCACCAACTCCGCCGATGCTCACGAACTACAAAATAAAACGAATTTGGCTTATCACCAAGACACACCGGGGACCAGGTGGTAGAGGTGGTCCGCCGCATTACGCTATCTCGAGTTATGTCAAGAGAAATATAGAGCTTTTAACTTACATGACTTATAATGAAGTCACCGGCAAAATTTTAAATAGTCGGGTTTTTAATGGACTCGCGAAATTTTAATATTAAATTGATTTGTGTTTTTTAGCAAAGTTTTCAAAAATACAACGCAAAGCGACTTTACTATAAGCAGTCAAAGAACACAGCCAATAATAATGACATTAAGTATATAGACGTTGAAATAAATACTCAATAATAATAAGAAAAATATTGCAAACAAACAGTTAATTATTTATTATAAATACTCGTATTAAGGAGCACAAGAAGTAAAAAACGGTCGTACTCGTAAAAGAGAAAATCGCTAGATATTTTTTTGTAACTACAAAATATTGTAAAGGTTGAAATTTTTGTACAAATATATTTTGCTTTTTTCACAATTTAACCGAAAAACCTGATAAACATTGTTTTATTTGACTGTTAGTTAATGAGGAACTTCAGCCCTACGGGAAATTGGATACAAAAAATGTTTTCTTACGCGGGGTAAAAATTAGAGCATTAAATTGTACTACAAAGTTTCTTGAAAATGTACAGAAAAAATAATAAAAAATACTTTGATAAAAACGCACTACTTTAAATGACGTCACTGGTTCATGTGAATCAACCTATGATCTGAGAGCTATGGAAGATTTCCGGTCTGCTTGTCGCTTCTGGACCAATAGGAAGAACTGAATGAGAATAAGCGGAAATGAACCTCTGACGTTACACGCGGAGTTATTTCAGAAATACAAAACTTTGAAAAATCGTAGCGCCGATAATACGATATATAAAAATTTAAAAAAAAAATTTTTGACTTAGTTTAACAGTCTATTAACAAATAAAAAATTCAAAAAAAAACACTGAACTTCCTCATTATTATAATATAAAATGCAAACAAATACAATAATTACACTTTTGGTCCTTTTCACAAGCATCGTCCAAATTAACACGAAACAGCAAAATACGGTGATTGACATTTATTATATTATTTTGAATTTAAAAAATTCAGCGGCTACCCGTTCAGATAAAAATCCTGCAAAGGGAAGTCAAGAGGAGAGTCGGTTTCATTGTGTACCGGTTGATGCGGAAATAAATAAAAATAAAAACTATAGTATAAATAAAATCAATCTACCCTTTGTTTTTTGGGTTGAAGTTTGAGTGTGGATTTTAACACTCATTTGAAATTAGTCTTCTATTTTAAAGAGCCTTAAAATAATTTGAATGAATTCGTAGCAGTACGCAAGAATGCAAGCTACTATGCGCCAATGTAAATTTATGATTTGGAATTCAATATTCAAAATTAAACCGGTAAATCTAGACTGATTGTGTGTGGTATTCATCTTCGCTGTTCTCGAAGGCTCTGCAAAATCCTTTGTACGCAGTGGGTAGCAATGCACCCGGAATTCCACGAGCCAATAATGGAAGATGAGAGCCAGTCGAAAGGCACTCGTACGAAGGAATTTAAACTGAGTGCATTTACTTAATTAATTCAATAAAGCGGAGGTGGAATGGAGATAAAGCAGATCTTACAGAGGAACAAATTTATTCGTGGTTTATAATAATATAATTCCAAACAGTATTTTCGGAGATTCGCGAACATTAAAGACATGCGCAACTCAAAGTCAGATAAACGGCAAATGGTACAAAAATATTTGTTTTCCCGTCTGTTTGGCGTCCATCAGTAATCGAACAACTAACGATAGCAATTTATCACCAGAGCAAAATTAAATTGATTAATCTGATAAAACGATTGAGACAAGTTGATCTCGTTTGAATAATGATTTCTTTAACGCTTTCGATAAATAATAAATACCTACTAACGCGGAATAAAAGCGACTTCAAAACATAGGAACACTTTTTATAAATCAAGAGAGATGGATGTTCTGTGTATGTACATTTATTTTGGTGCGGGCAGCTTGCGTACTCGTACAAGGCACCAGGCGCGTGAGTGATTGATTTTAGATAATATTTACTTTTTTGGATTGGACATAGGACTACCAAATTAAAATAAATATGTGCGGTCGAGGGTATGACTCTCCAGACTTTTAAACGATACATTACACGTAGATCTGTTTTCTTATAGTGTAACAATGCGTATGCGCTATTCAATGATAGGAACCATGCAGTCCAGTACTCTGGGTCGTAAAAAGGAAATATCACATACTACGAATGGCTATAAAAATATATGAAATGGATTTATCATAATTAGTTCTATTTTCAAAATCAAGAAACGTTTTCATACATAACTTTGAAAAAAAATTTTTTTTTTAATATGTCACTAGAAAAAAGCGACGTGTTTGGTATTGATAATTGTGACGTCAAGATTCGTGACGATATTCTGTTAAAATTTTAAAGGTTAGGAAAAGAGTTCAAAATTAACATGAATCGTGACGTATTAGGGGCGTGGCCAATGCAATGCCCGTTTTTACGGGAGTCCAAAATTACAAATTAAAAAATATTTTTTATGCTACTAATAAGTAGCAAAAAAAATTTTTGTTCTCGACAGTATTTTACAGACACTAATCACTTTAAAAATGTTAATAAAAAATCCAAATTTTTCGATCGTTTCCGAATTGATTTATACGAATTTCACTTAATAGGTTAACAAGTTTAAATAATATACGAGTAGTAAAAGCGTGGGGTCATTTTAAATCAACAAAATGGAATATTTAACAGTGGTTCAAACATCAAAAAAATATATAAGGCATTGTAAAAATGGTTCTGGCACGATCATACTAATTGCAATTAAATGTAAACATTGATTTAAAATATAGTTTTATGATTACAGTTAGAAATAGTGTAAATGCGCAATAAGATATCTAAAACGCGAAGTGTGATCTAATGTGCGGTTGTTTATTTTATTTTACGTGGAAAACTAAACATTGTTATTTTAAATTCGGACAGGGGGCAATGAGTCAATATAAAAACGCATTTTTAAGAATTAAATGGGTATAATAAGCATAATGCAGTGGCGGAAGTTAATCAATGTTTTTTATTTAAAAGAGAATTTCTGTGTCTTTTCGTACAAAGGTAATTACTTAGATATACAAAATTAAAGAACTTAAAATAAGATCAAGCTATGTAAGTCTAGATATTTTAATTATTTTTTGTACAAATTGGACAACTGTTTCGCCAGATAAGTGCATTTTCAAACGTAAATCAGTGAGTGATTTAATTTGTAAAAAATGGGTAACTGTTTCACCTGACAGGGGCATTTTTAAACATAACTCAGTGAGTGATTCAATAATAAGTTCCTAATTAATTATTATTATTATTATGATGGATAACTTATATAGCGCCATTTTCGTAATATAATACCTCAAGGGCGCTTTACATGGTGATTCTATAGAAAAATAAATTCAATTGAAGCTTTTAAATTTGTAATTTGATTAAAACAAAATGGAGTTCTACAAAACAAACGCTAACTTTTAATAATCAAATAACAAAATATGCATATTTTCAATTCCAAGCTAGGCATCTCCAGTCAGTAAAAATTATTTGTATGAAGTTGAAAGGGTTGTTTTGTTTACCTTATCATTATTAACAATAGCTTGAGTATTACTTTTTAGGCTCTAATTTAACAAAACAACATGTTTAGTATATAACAGCATTTATCGTTATTATTCCTGGCCGATTACCTTTCTTTCCTATCCTTCCCTTGACCTCATGGTACCTACCTTAGATCAAGATATAAGAAATAAAAAAATAGAACAATTGGATTTGAAACAACACAAACAACATTTTTGACATAACATTAGATAACATAAAAATTATTGGGTTCGTCGCGTTGTTGTAAAAGTTATCATAAATCGTTAAATAATTCATAGTAAATTACTTCATCTAGTACCCAAAATTTAAGAGCATCCGCATCGTATCAAAGGTAGGTCCATATTCCATATCCGTGTTCCTTTCCTTTCTTCAAATGTTTCCAACCTTTTACAAAACCGAGTGAAATTCGTTTTCTTCTACAGTCCGGTTTTCGTTAACAGTTCATTCATAAAAGATTTTTTACCAAACGGCAAACGGAAATGTTTCTAGATGTATTTAAAATTTAATTCCATACTACACATCGACACGTAGGTACTATACCTGTAAAACGAGGATTTTTTGTCTGTTTTTTAAAGGCTGCCAAAAGCAACTGAAACTAATAAAACAATTCATGTTTTTCTTTAATTAAAGGTTTTATTTGTCTACCTTTTTAAATTATATGTATATACTAGCTGACCCGACAGACGTTGTCCTGCCCGAACGTTGGCTTGCCTTGGAAAAATACTTTTTATTGATAAATAGGTACCTAGGTACTTGTTTGTAATTAAATTACAAAACTAAAAATTGACAATATTAAAAAAATGTTGAATAGTAGGTACTTGTTTTAGTTGAATTGCAAAACATAAAATAAATATTTTTTCAAATATGGCATTCTTTTTGCAAACGTCAAACTCCGGTCGTCTCACCAACAAAGGGGTGTACTTATGTAGGAATATGATTTTTTTAAATGTATTGAATTTAATATTATTTTAATGTTACCGAAAATCCAATGAAAAGAAATAAATGGGTAGAAATTATAAGGAATTTAAGGAAAGAATCTGGTTGAGATCCATAAAAAACAAATGCTGTTTGTAAACATTCAAAAACAAACTTTTTTTATACACAAAAAAACAATATATTTAAAAAAAAATTGCAAATGCATTCTCCTCGAATGTAACCCTGGTAGATCGACGAATGAAACATTTATGCCCCTAACTTATTTTTTACATATTCGATTGAAAAATTTAATATCTACGAACACTCACAGCGCAAAGATCTATATTTCTCTGAAAACCGCACGTAAATCGGTTTGGCCGTTTAGGAGGAGTACGGTGACATCACACGTACAAAGGAATTATATATATGAAGCTATACATATTTAAATGTTTTTTTTTTTCATTTTATAATATGTACGTCTTGTATTTTAGTTTATGTATTTGTTATTTTTAAATAAATGATTTGAATTAGAATTGAATTATTTCAATGCAACCAACGCAGACGAAAGATAAAATTTGCTATTTGCTAGTAAATTTGCCACAAAACAACCTAAATTGCTGCGCCAGCTATTAACCCCTCGCCGCATACAGATAAACATTTGGCTTGAAGTATAAAAGTGAAAATTTATTTTTTGTATATTCAGGGCATGATGTTCAATATATGGCCATGTTATACTTTGGGGGTTTAATGCATGTAAGGCTGTGTGGCATGATTTATTTTACTTTACAATTTTTTTTCTAGGTCATTTCAAGTCTCCTCCATAACATATATTTTTTTCAAACTGAAAAAAAACCTATGCGGTGAGGGGTTAAAAAATAAATATTATTTTATACAAATAGATTATATTACAACATATGTACTATTTACAATACGCGAATTTTTTTTTATGAGTTTCATTTAAACCACGCTATAAAAGTAAACATATATATAATATAATTTTCATCATCAAGTATTTGTCGTCTAAAGACAAGACAATATTTTCATTCATTTATAAGAATTATGAGTTTTTTTTACTCCCAACTATTAACAAAGCCAACGTCTGGTAGTAATTATTTTTAATTTTCCAGGCAAATAGTTGACAGGGAAGGATAATAATTTTCTTTTGTATTTCAATATAACGTGGTTCTATTGTTGGTCCGAGACATGAAAAAAAATAGTTACAAAGTGTAAACACAACTATTGTAAGTATACTTTTCTTTATAAGTTATTCCAATAAAAAACTAAAAATTGTTTGTCTTTTGTTGAATTGGAAAACATATACATTCTATCACTATTCTACTTTCCCTAGAAAAGTGACGACTAAAAAAGTTAAGGCATACAAAAGTTACCTTATTTTAGATGCTGGAGGAAAAAATAAATTTAGCTACTTGCTAACAAATACGAGGTCATCAGATGAGGTACATCTTAGCTTAGAATACCCAAATTCATTACGTATCGTTCACAGGAGGAGAAAACAATATTGTCTTGTCCCAGCATCGGACCTATTGTCTTCGTTTGAACAGCAATTTGGAGGACAGGATAATGAACCGAGACATTGTCACAGAGATAGGCCGGTAGGATATCTTCGCAGAACAAAGGATTACCCCTACCCCCGCTCGCGGCCACATTATCTCACTGACAGGACAGCAAAACAATGGCCACTTGCTGGACGCGTGCGGGTGGCTCCCGCGCATTCTTTCTACCGAGAATGTCGGCAGAAAAAATGACTTTTTACTATTTAGTTCATCCTCTGACAATTCAAATATATCTTAGAATGAAATAAAAAGTATCATTCGCGAACTCGTTCGTAACGGATGTCGTCGAGTATTCGTTTTCGCAGCGTTCCACGTGTGAACTACGGCCTAGTTATTGGATTGTCCCATCGTCCTGTACTGAGCTGCAGAGGATATTTACGGAGATGGGACAATACAATATTGTCCTGTATATTATATTGCAGTTGTTTGAACGCTGATTTACACATTACGGTTAACGCAGCCAACTGTTTAATGTTAATTGGGCCTAAATTATCCAACTACCTGCCGCAAAAGATGTCGAGAACGCCATGAAAACGTCAAATGTATATTTAAATTTGTTGCAACAGAGAGGGAAAACATTTTTAAAGGGAGTATGGAAGTCTAAGGCAAAGTGGCCACTTAAACCAGCCAATAACAAGTCATAAGCCCTGTTAATGCCAAGACTTTCATATTCCCTTCTCAAAAATGTTTTCCCTCTCTGTTGCAACAATTTAAATATGAATAACTCCCTAGGGACGAAATCCAGCCAGTCTGCAAGCATTTGGACATACTCAAAACATTGTTGAATTAACTACATCTGGTAAAAGAAGAAGCAAAAAAATTGGAAAATTATTTTCAGGCGTTGCCTAGTAGGTGAATTGGTTCAGCCGGACGAATCTCATACACATGATAAAGCTATAAAATTTTAGCTCTTTTACTTCACAAAAGTCAACAGATGGAAGAGTTGAGGAAATGTGGATGTTCAAACATAGGCAGAACGGTGAATGGCACTTATTCATAGATGGCGCTTGTATGGTATTTTTTACAATCAATGTAGTGTAAAGTTTCCGAAAACCAAGTTTTGTAAAATTTCCATTGAAAATAAACGTAAAAATGGCATTTTTCAATAAAAAATTATAAAAGCGCCATCTATGAATAATTAGTTACATATTTTCGTTTAGAAACACCTTAAATAAACAAAAATACAACCTTAGGAAGATAAAATCTAAAATTAGGATACAGAAATAGATTACTTAAGAAGACGTGATCTCTAAAAAAATTGGACGAATTTCTACATCAGAAAAATCATTTGTCAACAAATATAATAATATATGGAAATATAAGGACAGGTGATTTTTTACACGTCGCAGATAACAATATGCGCGTGTATGCTTAAGGGCGGGCTCTTTAGGGGTAGTCAGCTGAGTCGGCTCCCCTCGAGGGAAATCAGGGCGAGAAATAGCTGCAGCCTACCTCGTCACTCTTAACTTATGGCAGGTACGTTCCGATCAGCCACAAATCTAAATTATTATTCCCATTCTGTTTCTCAGGACCTTTGGAGTTGGGAATTGGGACCCATATCGATAGAGGTAATGTAAATATGCATAGCGAGAACAAATAATTTTCAATCTGATCTGTCCTTTGACTATTGATACAAATTGGGGGGTGTTCACACAAAGCTTGTTTGTTTCATACTTACTAATTTCTATTTGATTTTGTTATTGGTAAAATGTTTTGTATTGATTAACTGATATATAGGTAAGCATTGCTTTTATAAGTGTTAGTATCCACAAACAGCATTTTTATTTTATTTTTAAAAATTAACACGAAGGACAAAAACTGGCGATTTTGGCGTTTTACGGTTGGATGCGCAGTACAATATTATCTTTGTAAAGTTAGCTCCCACAACTGCTTTATTGCCTGACTGAGACTACACTGGATATTTCATGATAATATCATATTATGTAATATAAAAAAATATTAATATCTCAGTGAAGAAGTTTAGCTATAAAATATTTAAATAAGTAAGAATCGAAACAAACTGGAAAAGAAGAAAAATCAGTAACTATCCTCTTGAAACACGCTTATAAGAAAATGTTTAAAAATCGGGTAGAAATATTTGACAACAAATACAAAATATATTTGTGTAATTAGATAAATCAAATTATTAAAATAACTTTCGAAATATCAATATTCGATTGTTTCTTCCGAAGCAAAAAGCATCGCTATTGAATTGATGTTGGAATACTAAACCCAAGGGCACACAATATAGAAACATAAATTACATTATGTTAGAAGCGAAACTTTAAGTAATTAAGATTATAGACCAAACGAGCCATTTAGGTTCGATCGGTAACAGCAGCCACTAAGTTGAATGTTTTTTGCAACATTTTTATACAGACACTGCCACAATAGACGAAGATGGTTTGCTAGCACGCCGATTCATTAATAATAATTACAGGCACGTTTTTTTATTATTGTTTATGATCCATAATATACAATTTAGTGTTACACTACCAAAAGTATCATAACTCATACTGGAACCGAGGCTATCTACTGACATCTCTCGGTGGAATTACATAGTGTCTAATTATTTCGAAACTTGGTCGCCGCGCCGGTCGAATAAAGAAAAAAATTCAAAGTTGAAAATAAGCGTTTTAATTTATATGATCATTCCGAGACGGTAAAAATAAATATTTATATACTAAAATGTTAAGTCGAAAAAAAATATCAAATTACTTGAATTATAATAAGAAAATCGCAGTTTCACTAAATTCTAAATATATGTAATATAAAACTGAATTTTCTACTAAAATTTGTCTTACTGCGAAAATTGCTTTACAGAAATTTTATCAACTACCTTTGGTTTAAAATCTTCTCCGTATATTGCTTTTTCAAATTTTAAATATTACTTGCTATATCTGTTATTCCTTCTTTTTTCTCTGCTGCATTGACATTTTTTTATACTTTTAAACTACTTTTAATTACTTAAATTGTATATGTATATGAAATCAATATATTGCTGCTCTTACTTTGTATCATTAATTTTGAAGATGTTTTTTAAATTGACATAAATTTATTTTCTTCTAAGATTCTTCTCATCGTTTCTTTGAATCCCTTAAAATATGTATGAGTATATTTATGTTTTTCCTTTTTGAAAAAAAGATATTATTTTATTTTTACATCTAAGCATGTTTTTCATCTACTACTACTACTACTACTACTACCATCACGCCATTTCCCCGTAGGGGTAGGCAGAGAGAATGGACCGCCACACACGTCTATCCTGGCATACACTCCTAGCCTCTTCCACATTCATACATCTTGTCATACATGCCCTTCGGTTCTGTCTGCTTTTGACATGACCAGACTTAAGATTTTGGTTTATCTGATCATGCCACGTCTTCCTTGGTCGTCCTCGTCTAACGTTGCCGTTCATTTTTGCCATATATACTTGTTTTACCATTCTCTCATCGTCCATTCGTTCTACGTGACCAAACCATCTCAGAGACCCTTTTTTAATCTTATCAATTATACTTGTCTCAGATTTACACTCTCTCCTGATTTCATCATTCGTAACCCTGTCATACATTGATTTCCCACACATTCGTCTAAGAGATCGCATTTCAACCGCGTTCACTCGGCTTTCATCCTTCCTCTGCCAGTTCCATGTTTCACTTCCATACATAAGTGTTGGGACTAAAACTCCGTTGTGCACTGCCAGTTTAGCTTCGATTGACATATTTTTATTAGAAATTACTGTGCTTAGTGCTCCGTTCATTTTGTTGCCCGCATTCACTCTTCTTTCAACATCTTTTTCTACTCTTCCATCTCTTGAAAACATGCTTCCCAGGTACACAAATTCTTCTACTTGCTCGAGACATTCGTTGTTTACATTTATTACGCAGTCAGTAACCTCACTATCCCTTTCAAATACCATCACTTTTGACTTACTTTCGTTCATCGCCAATTCGCTCTCCAGGCATACATCATACATTCTAGAGACTATTTGCTGCAAATCAGCCTTGCTGCTTGCTAACAGAACTGCATCGTCAGCATACAACAAGCAGCTTACTGAAAAATTATCCATTTTTGCTCCAATACCCATACATTCTATCTCTTTCATACAGTTGTCCATGTATAGATTAAACAACCATGGTGACATTACACATCCCTGTTTCACGCCTTTTGAGATCGCAAACCAAGATGTAAATCCCCCATTAACTCTTATACACGCTGAACTCTCCTCATAGAGAGACGATACTGCACGTATAAGTTAATACGTGCAGTATCGTGTTTAATTCTTAACTTTTAATTACTTTTACAAATTTTCTTCATTTGTTGTTGGTACAATTCACTGGTCCATTAGAGTTAAGTCTAACTGTGTAAAATATAAAACAATGTAACTGTACTGTATGTTTCCTAAATAAAAGAACAATAAATTTAAAAAATAATAAAAACAAGATTATCACATGAAGACCTGTAATAAAATAGGGCTTAAATACCAAAAAATAAAAAATGACGTTGAGTATGAGGAAATGTTCTATATGCCTACGCCAATAACACAAATTAGAACTTATGTACCAGAAAAAAATATTTTATATCAATCTGAAGTCATGTATATGGGATGGAGCCTAAGTGCAATGCCCATTAACGCATATAAGGGCCTACGTGATTAATCGCAGCGCTAAGCATTTCATACAAAATGGCTGGACGCGAGACTTGTGATCCGGATACGCCTTTTACAACAAAGCGGAAAAGAAGTGGTTTTAATAAGTTAAGTGAAAATAAAAAGTTAAAAGCCCAAGGGAAACAATATTGTTCTACTAAAAATGTGTTTGTACCAGCAAAAAGTCCTCCGAATACTTCGGTAAGTCGCTTTTTAAAAAAAAATCTGTTTTGACAAATTTTTGACAAGTTTTAACTAGCGTTCAGAATCTAGGGATGTGCAAACGATGTCTGAGGTGCACAGGGCTCAAAGCACGTAGCCTGGGAGGAGAAATCGAGTGAACACGATCACCAAATAGTGATATTTCAATTATTTTAGTATGGAAAAATATCGGCTTAAAATATAATTTTTGAGTGAATTACTAAAGTTTTAAGAATAGCGGAGTATTTTATGTTCATTTGCATGATACTTTGCCTTATTTATTCTGAGATTTTAAAAGGATTTTTCTATATTTATAGCTGTAATAAGTGCTAAATTGACCCCGTTATACCAAATTTTACAAATTTTATTCAAACGTTTTAACTAAAATTCATGTATAATTTAGAAGATAAATAGCTTTATAGCTTAATTTACAAGAAACATTGTGCATTTTCCTAATTACTCCTGTGAAATTATCAGATAGGTGGGGGAATATTTATTTTTTGGCAAGAAAGCGATAAAAATACGGCTTTTCGAAATGTCAAAAGTGAAATACATATTCACCCAGGTAAATAATTTGTAGTATTGCTTGTATGTTAACCTTAGAAAGTGGCATTTAGGGTTATTTTTGACAGTCCTCCGTAAAGTTGACTATTTTTTTCAGTTCACTTGCAAGTGTCAGAATGACTGTAAAAGTCTTCTTTATGATCAAAAACTGCAGTTGCATAAATAATTTTACGAAGCTGGTGACTGGTTGAAGCAAAGTGCATATTCAATGGGATTATTCCATATTTTAAACATTAAAAGACGGAGAAATGGGAAATACAAAAACCCATCAGAAAGCAAAAGGCAGTGTACTGTTTATTACACTGTCCCTAATGACAATGGTCAAGTAGTCAATGTCTGTCGTGCCACTTTTATTGATATATTTGGAGTAAGTATTAAGGTATTCGAGTCCTACTAATACGAGAAAAAAACGCGGAGAGACTATCCTCACCGAAAAAGGGGTAATAAGAAAAAATATCGAAAATTCGATCTTGAAGACGAAAACCAAGTCATCGGGCATGTTAAATTGTTTCCACGACAAGAAAGCCACTATTCACGAGCTAAGACAAGTAATAAATTAATGAAATTTAAAAATAAATTAATTAATTGGCGATATAAAAACCTATAAACTACGCCAATTAGATTACCAAAGCCGGATCACGGACGAAAAAAAAAAGATTTACTCAACATGATCGAGTATATGCCTTCTGAAGAACACGAAAATTTCTACAAAAATCTTTTCCAGTAGAGAGTTATGATAGATATCTTTTTCCATTGATTAATAATTATTATTTTTAATTTACATACCTACATTATAAATGATGTATTTTTTTGTTCAAAATTATTAGTTTTACGCATCCTTGAATTAAAAATCAGACATTTTAATGGATGTTGGAGATAGGCCCTATTTTATGTTTTTACGCTAGGCACTTAGGCCTGACTAATGAAATAGCAGTTGGTCTTAAGGCCTTCTCAATTACTTTGTTATTTTATACCCTTTTAAAATAATATTTTACTATATAATTTTCACTAAACTTATTTCTTACACATTTGTACACATTTTAAAGAATTAAAAAATATATGCTGTATACCAAAAAAACTGAGTATATCTTTAAACCCTTGTAACTTTTTTTCACTTTTCTGGTGCTTAGGCCCAATTTTATTACAGGTCTTCACATATTCTCTAAGGTTAGTTTAAAAATAAGACTTTAACGGATACTTAGAGATTAAAAAGTTTTTTCTTCGGGCGACGTTGTTTAACGGGCAATATTTTTAATATTTGTTAAAAGGGAGGTGTGATTAATAAATAAATATATTTACAGTTGGCGTTATCAACGATCAAAATTTTTCAAACGTTAAACAGAGAATGACATACTGTTTTGACGGAAGCACAACAGCATCGCCTTTTTAAACATCTAAACCTAGATTAATGTCAGAATTACCGACGTAAATATTTATAGAACTCACCAATCCTAATGGTATCCTAAAATATTATGTCTTAATTATCTATCAACCAAACACCTTTAGAAAATTTTAAATCTCCGTAAAATTGGAAATAATTTTCATCTTTGTTCAACTTATTGGTATACAAACTGCAGCAGATGCGCTACTTAAATACTTATTTGTTTCAGAACCTGCAGCGAAATGCAAGTGCAGGGAAACTATAAAATACTGTTGGCTGGAAGTTATTGTTTTTAGCAATAAGTCCACCAAAGTACTTTTTCTTTGAACTTGAAGATTAAAATAAATACTG
Organism: Micrasema longulum; assembly: GCF_059751315.1. Taxonomy (NCBI): domain Eukaryota; kingdom Metazoa; phylum Arthropoda; class Insecta; order Trichoptera; family Brachycentridae; genus Micrasema; species Micrasema longulum. The sequence continues at coordinate 331,054 of NW_028277544.1, forward strand.
TTGTGAAATAACATATTTTATATCCAGCAAAATATAAGAGCTTAAACCTTATCGTAGGAAAGATTCATTTAAAAAAATGAAGTGTTGAACATTTAGAAAATAAATTAAACGTGTAACTCCGAAAAGCGATAACGATTGTAATAATACGGCTTGTTAAATAAGAAGTTAAGATAACAATACATCTCATTAGGTAATTAAAATGCTTTAAATTTATAAACAATAGAAAATGCTTAGAAAACTATAAAATTTAACAAGTACAACATGCTAGTAAAGTTAAACCGCAAACCGAAGTAAATGTATTAATATTTTTCTACGAGAATTAAATTATATTTGGTTGTTTTTTTTATGGGATGCAATAAAACGTGGTTTTTAATCAACGTTTATTTCAAATTGAAGTCTTGCTAGAAAATATACCATATCAATAATAACATTAGTTTCTGATATAGTTTTTATCGTATTTGGGATTGGGAATTTTTTTTTTTTTTGTCAAATGAAACGAATTCAAAAAAATTATTTAACGGTATTTAGATGAGTAATTAAAATACAAATAATTCAAAACCATTGTGTTATACACCCGAATCTATATTTACATAGTTTTTTTACTACGACAGGCGCCATGGTGCAGTAAGTAAGACAGCTAACTCTGAAACCAGCGTCGCGGGTTCGATTCCTGCCAGTTGCGAGGAAAAATTCCAAGAAAGTTTTTTCTCAATTGGTCTGGGTGTTGTGGTGTAGTTTTCATAATTTCCTTCCTTATCCAATTTCCCACCTAGTGACAAGCCTCTAAAGAAGAGACTTAGCGGGTTATTCCTTTTTTTTTTTAAAAACTCGTTTTCGAAATAACAAGGTATACAGTTAAATAAAATGACATTTTGAACATTAATTTTATAATACGTAATAGTACCTACTACACGTTTTGTTTTTGGAATTCCCCAGATCGCTCTTTGACTTACTAGGCATATGATTATAAATAAGATAGTGAAATTAATAATCTGTGTTACGATTATCTGAAACATTGTATTGTCACATAATATTTTAAAATAAAATCAAGGCATAATTGATGGTATTTTCTTGAATTATTTTAAAGTCCCGAATTGATTTTTATAAAAGGAAACCAATCCACCATTGTTCCAACGTATTCGCCGTGTAAAAAAGGTTCCAAGTGTATATATATTTTTAAAACCATATAATTATTTATTTAATTATTCTACTCCTTTGAAACTGCTTGTGATAAATTTCAATCAGTTGTGGATATGATAAAATAATACAAAAGTAAGAGCTGAAATAAATATATATATATTTTTTTTTTTGCACCACAACAGGCCAGGAGGCCTAATTACAGTGGTGAATTACATCACAGAGCACCCAGGCTTGAGAAAAATCACATTTTTAATTTGTGTGTTCTCACCGGGGGATCGAACCCGGAACCTTCCGTGCGTGAGTCAAGCGTCTTGACCACTACACCACGGAGGCCGCCGTTATATTATTATATAGTTATCTGACTAAAAGTGTTCAAAGGGCTATTGTGAAGAAGATTTAATAAATAAAATAGCAAAGCATAATAATTCTGAAAAATACAGGTAAAGTAATTCGACATCGCCTTTAAAAATCATTTGACGAATTACTGAGGGTCGACTGAATTTAATATTAAAAATAAACCACGCATTAAGGGGAGGCAAAATAAACTGGGTAGACAAATAATCTTATCATAACAAAGAAGGGTGATTTGAGCCTTTGACTTTTCTGGACGCCGCAGGTTGTGAAGGGGGGTGGAGGGTAATTTAACCAGTGCCAAAGAAAAAAGAAAAAAAAATTCCCAGAGAAATGTACAAGTCGATATTCGCTATTCGATAGGGTAGTAAAAATCCTTGGGTCTGGTTATTCATCGTCCACTGGACCACGTAACCTGTTTGCTCCGCCCACGCGCGGTCTCGTCTTTAGCCGCATAAAATCTCGTTCGTGGGACGCGCGGTAAACCCTAAACGCCGCAACGCCGACGCTTCACAACAAGTAAGATTTTATACATTTCAAATTAAAAACGGTAGGATGAGCATTCGATCGGTTGCTAAGTAAAGAAACTTAAAGAGTTCCTGGGAATTTTAATAAACGTGCCGGTTTTCATTTTACAGTGAATGTTTTAAAATTTGTTGTTAAAATGGATTTATTGAGAAAAAAATGTAGTGAAGATAATTCGTAAATATAATTAGAAATTCAGTCTAGTTAGTACGAGGTTGACTTATAGTTCTTAGATAGTAAATTAAATGGTACTAAAGGAACATCTATAAAATAATCCGTGTTGACGAAAATACCTGAGTTTTAAATATACAGGATGTTTTTCAAACACTGTCACATCCGAAACCACGATGACCAGTATGGGCAAGAAGACATATAAGCATATTTGAAAAAACATTTAGAACAAAGATTTTTTTTTTAAACAAAATGTTTAAAAAAACAAATGGTTGCTTACTTCTGCAGGGGAGAAGCGAGGGGAACGCCGCGCCGCGCCGCTGCGCGGTTGACGGTGTATCAGACACCCCCCTCCTCGTTTCTCCCCTACAGAAGTAAGCGACCATTTGTTTTTTTTAATATTTTATTTTTGAAAATTTTATTTGTTCTAAAAATTTATTTTAATATGCCAATATGTCTTCTTGCTCATACTGATCATCGTGGTTTCGGATGTGACAGGGTTTAAAGAACATCCTTTATTCTTCTTCTTGGCAATTCTTAGTAACAAAAGTCTTCGATGTACGAGTGTGCAAGAAAAGCGATTTGCTAATGAATGTTGATAAATCGAAAGTGATGGTTTTTGAAAGGGATGAAAATATAGCTAAATGTGAGATCATTGTGAACGGGGATATTCTAAATCGGGAATAATAATTTGTATATCTAGGAAGTGTGTTTACTAGGGATGAAAAGACTGAGAAAGATATTAAAAGGAGGGTGGGTGCCCGAAACAGGGTAAACGGTGAACTAAAATCTACTTTCACAAATAATTGTATGCTCCAAGAGGCAAAACTAGCAGTTCAACTCTAATGTATGGGAGCGAAGTATGGAATTGGAAAAATAATTATGAAAGTAGGTTAAATGCTGTCAAAATGCAATCTCTCGGGTGAATGTGTAGTAAAATGATGTATGATAGGTGCACAAGTGTCGAGATCCGTGAACTATGTAAGGCTGAGACACGCATTATCGACAGAATCAAGAAAGGGGTGCTGCGTTGGTTTGGACATGTAGAGCGAATGGACAGCGAAAGAACGGCTAAAAGGATCTACGATGCTAATGTTGATGGATGCAGAAAACAAGGAAGACCGAGAAAAACATGGCACGACTAAGTCCATCAAATACTTGAAGATGGGCATGTCAAGAGTAGGAATAATCAGCGTGCATGCATGAGAAAATGTATGAATGTAAAAGAAGCGAGGTATGTATGCAAAGACAGAGTGATGTGGCGTTCTATTCTCTCTGACTACCCCTACGGGGAAACGGCGTGATGGTTTGTTTGTTTAAATATATTATAACGCTTCAGGTACAAAAACAAAACAAAAAAAACAAAACCAGTCAAAAGTACCGTGCAAAATATGTATAACAATGAACGATAATTGTCCAATCGGAAATCGTAAATACTACAACTAGGCAAAAATTCCCGCGGGAAATATTTTATTACACAATACAATATGTATATTACAATATTTCGAGTTAGTCCAAATGTTTGTAGACAAAAGACTAGATTTCACCCCCTAGGGAGTCATTAAGATTAACGCCTAGTATGTGAAATAATTCGATTGGCTGAATATCTTCGCAAGAATAAAGGTTTCACCTCTTTAACATCATCAAAATTAATAGATGGAAGAATAGAAGAAATATAGATGTTTAAACATAGGCAAAATGGTTAATATTACACAGTGTGTAAAGTGGCCATTACACCAGCCAATGACAGGTCATAAGCCCTGTAAATGCCTAGAAAACCATATTTCCTTTTCTGAAATATTCTCCATTCCTGTTGTAATTTGTCAATATGTATATATTTAATCGGAATTCAAAATATCGCTGCAAATATTACAGACAGAAGAAATTGATTTTTCTTTGAATTTCCATGCGTATATGAAAATCTATCCGTAAACTGCGCAAATACACCGGTAGATTCTTAACATTATATAAAAAAAAACAAATTAGTCACAAAACATTAATTATAATATAATAAATCAAACACTGATTTGAGACTACTGAACACTTTATTTTATTTTTACAAATATAAAAACATTTATATTGACCAACGTGACAATTGAACGTAGTTATGCAGAAAGCAGCTAGTACACAATTTTGAAAAAATGGGATATTGATGTTATCGGGTGCAGTAAGGTCAATTCTATGTTCTGCTAAAAACAGCCAGACCGCTTTCATACAAAAAATTGTTTAAATCACCTTCTGAAAATGATCACAAAAACGGTATTTCTCAATTTGCAGAAAACACCCACAGCACTAGAAAATCTAAAGGAATTTAAAAATAATTCAAACTGGTCAAATGCATAATTAAATTCTTATTTGTAATGTAAAAAAAAACTAATATATTCCTTGTTTATCATTTGTTAAAGTCAAAAACATTCCACTGTTGTGGAGATTTGTTTATTCACTCTTTTCACAAAGGTCCTATTATCTCAGTTTCACTTTTGTATAGCTGGCTGCTTTCTGCATAACTACGTTAGATTGTTTCGCCTTGTTAGGGCATTTTCAAACAATTGTCACGAAATTTTTGTTTTTATACTTGTAAAAATAAAATAAAGTGTTCAGTAGACTCAAATCAGTGTTTGATTTCTTATGATTTAAGTTTAAATATGGAGTTCTACAAAATAAACACCCAATCAATCAACAAAACATTACGCTCGGTTCAGAAAAGTGTCAGTCTATTAAAATGTACGGATAGAGTTTCCACTAAGATATTCGAATTGTTTTAAAATTCAACACTACTTCGATCGATTCGGGTTGATACTGATTACTGAAATAGACGCGAATCGGGCAACAGGATAGCTATCTAAATATTGGAACGGTAGATGGTACGAAATCATGAATTTATGATTTATTTGCCAAGTACGAAGTATGAGGTTGCCGGAGCCGGTCGGGACCAAGCCAGGAATAGCAGAAAGGGGGGAAATGTGTAAACCCAAGGATTCCAGAATCGTTGACCTACAAGTACCGGAGGTAGAAACTGCGAATGCGAGATGTTCTGACCATAGTATTGCTTCAGTTTAATGATTGATGGTCTATTTGCGTTAAGAAAATGGTCCTGCGTCCTGCGGTTTACCGGTCATTAAACAACCGACGGCCATGACCGCTGCTTTGTGGATGCGAAATCCCAATACAGAACAGTGCAATACATCAATTTATGAATTTAAAAAATGTAGTACATTTCTTACTTGTCAGTTTTGTGGTTCTACTACGGAAACGTAATCTCAAATCGTGTATTAACTAATGGCTTTGAAACAGTTGATAAAAATAGCATTATTTAGAATTAATATAATAATGCGCACACGCGGATAAAGACTACAGTTCTGGACTAGTGCTTTCGACTCGATGGCTGCTCTCAGGTGAAAATCCTGAATAAGATAATAGAGTTGAGATAAGTCCGCCCCATACAGTGGTGGTTGGCGCGTTCACCTACCGTACTTGAGATCCAAATTCGATTCCTGGGAAGATCGGCTTGAATATAGATTTGAAGTTTGGCGGGAATTAAATGAATGTTAAAAAAACGCTTATGTAAATAAAAAGATAAGAGACCTGTTCTGTGGTCAAAAAAGAATATCAAATTATTTTAAAATCAACAAAATACTTTCATGATTTTACAAACACTCCATGGTTACAATGTGTTGTAATTTGATCGTTGATCTTACTTTAAATATGATTATGTATTTGAAAAACGTGCGTGTTAAAAAAGGTTGAGATATTATTTTCCCAACTTCAAAAACATTTTTTACTTTGTAGAATGACATCTTATACTTATTTTCCTGAAGAGTTTTCAGAAAAAAATGTTTTTATAAACCTTGGCCAAAGTGGCATATGGCATAACAGGCCAAAATAACGCTATTAATATACTAAATGACTCAAAACCACCAAAAATATAAAAGACGGATTGTTAATGGCCACAAGGTCTTTCAATGTCGATACAGAACGCCACGTGCCCGGCTTTTGATTTATATATTTTATATATTTGTTTATTAATATATATACATATATATTATTAATAAATAAATATATATGGCCACAAAAACCCTAGGCTTTGTCAGAACAACAAGAGCAACAAGAGAGTTTAAGTCTGTTGATGCATTAAAAATATTATACATGACCCTAGTAAGAAGCGAGTTAGAATATGGGTCCTCAGTTTGGTCTCCTCATTATGTTACCCATGTTAACAGTATGAAGAAGGTCCAACACAAGTTTTTTTTTTTTTTTTTTATTTATTTACTTAAGTTAGTTAATATTACATTGTATATTAACTAATATATTTACAATTATAACAAATACTTATTAAATATTTCTTACATAACTACATTATTACAATAAACATAACATTTTTTTTTTAAATCCGTAAGTTTTCTTTCATTCTTCATACTTTCAGGCATCTCATCATACAGTTTTAGCCCTTTATACATTAAGCTATTTTGTGATTTTGTTTTTTTCTTAAGTGGTAGTCTTATCCTATTTCTATTTCTTGTCCTATATTTATGTACATTTCTATTTAATATAATTTCACTTATAAAATACTTTAGCATGAGATTATTAAACACTTTATATATAAATACAAATACATTATACAATAGTCTTTTCTTTATTCCTATCCAGTTCAATTGTTTTCTCATTTTTTCAACACTATTATATTTGCTTATATTTAAGATTTATGAATTTCAAATGAAACATTCCAATTGAAGAGCTTAACTATAAATGTTTGATGAAGTAGTTAAAATTAATAGGTATTAGTGATAGAAGAGAAATTTCAGATTTAGTGCTGTTTTTTAAGTTATTAAATAATGTACTTGACAATCCCGAACTTTTAAATTGTGTAAATTTTTATGTGAGACAGCGTGGGACGAGACGAAATACTTTTCCTGTTGTTTATTTGCATAGTTCAAACTATGCCAAATACTCACCTATTCCACGGTTCCACATGTTAGCAAACAAACATGGAAACTTAGATTTTTTAAATTTATCTTTATCCCAATTAAAATCATTACTTTTTAATCACTTACTAAATTACTCTTCTAAATTATAAAAATGTACTAAGTGTTATACTTGTTTCACTGTTTATGCTATGATACATCCGCCTCTGTTACTTTAATACTTTTTGTATTTAAACCCTTTATTTATTGTTAATTTGCTGCATATCTATGTTATAATTTCTTATTTCATTTTCCTTTATTATTTCCTTATTTTCTGCTGATTTTGCTTCATGTATCTATATTTTTTATACTGTGTTCGGGTATTTTATTTCATTATAATTGTTTTTCAATATTATTTTATACTTTGTCAAAGGCGTAAGCAGTCGAAATAAATAAAAAAAATATTACAAAAAATCATGTAATAAAAAAAAAACATGCCTTACTCTATGATGAGGCTGAAAGCTCTGTGTTGAGTTGGGATACAACATAATGGAAGCATGCATATTTTTTTTTTAAATATAAAGGACTCTACATGAATATAGGTACAATAATATCTTAAAGCAACGAGAATATTTTATCAGTATATTCAAACGATTACAAAACTAAGCATTCGTAACTTCCCACCTGCATAATGAAGAAGACAGTGCACTGGTGCAGTACAAAATACAAAAGTTTAATTCTATATACAGGTAAACGTCGTTTTACGCCGGAGTTTCGTTCCAAGAGAGACCGGCGTAAAATGAACACAAAAATAAAGAAACAAATACTAGTAAGGTTAGATTCCGTGTCAAAATTCTAAGAACAATCTAACATGTTTTTTTAATACATATCCTATTTATATTCTAAATAAATTATTAATGTATTTAATAAATACAGTTTATATTCCTTTAAAAAAAATAATAGTTATCTCTTAATTTAAATAATGAATATTTTATGATAAATACTAACTCACCAGTTCGTCGGTAATAAATTAAATCCTCTCACTTTTTTGAAAAAACATCCAATTTCATTTGCTTCGATTGCTGCTTCCTTTCTTGCAGAATCATAGCATAAACTACAAATATTTTAATTTTCTTTTAATTTTAATAATTATTTTAAAAAATATATATATACACGGTAGTACAATAAAACAAAGTGTAAAAGTGTGTCTGCTATTAGAATCGCGGCTCCTGTTGTCGTCTGGTGTCGGCCGAACGGAACAATAAATTGTAAATCGGCGTAAATCGAACCGGCGTAAATAGAACCGGCGCAAAACGACGTTTACCTTTACTTTGTAACGAACAAGCAGTTGTTCTTGTAGCGAAGTTTGACAAACACCACAGGACGTAGATACAAAGGTTTAGACGTCGTAATATACATAGTCATTTATAAGTTTATTTATATTATTTTTGTATCTGCACGTACGTGTATATTTTATTTTATTTATTTTTGCACCACAACAGGCTAGGAGGCCCAATTACAGTGGTGAATTACATCACAGAACACCCAGGCTTGAGAAAATACAAAATATATAAATTGGACTAATAGTCCCTTAGAAAATAGAAAATAAAATGAAAAAAAGAAACAAAAAATTTAATGCTGTATCTATTATCTTAATAATTTTGTATCATAATATAATGATAATGTTGAATTAATACATCAGTAAATGAAAACGATGCCACAAGGGTAACATCTTTTTATATATTTTTTATTTATTTTTATATTTATTAAATCATACAATTTTTCTTTTGTACTCCCAGGAGTTACAACAAACTCATTTTGGGACAGAAAAATATTTACATATAGGTATGGTAACAATAATAATATAGCAACAAATAGTAATAAAGTAACAAGTAATATTATGTACATAAAAACTGAAATAAGATAGCAAGCAAATATATGATACAAATCGTAAATCCGCTTGCCATCCTTTAAACAATCCATAATAAAAATTAAAAATAAAATGTTTATATTTACATATTGCAAGAAAGAAATATTTAAGGGAAAAAAGAACTTAAAACTAAATTTCACCCTCCACGTACCTCCTCAAGTAGTAATTTTTTAAATGAATACAGTTATTTATTGACGTTCTATAGGACTCCGGTAGCCTGTTGTACTCACTACAAGCAAGGTATAGCAGAGACCTTAGACCTTTCTTTATAATTATTATATTCAGGCGCTGTGGCGCAGTTGACTAGGCGGTCAACTGTGAAACTGGTGTCGCGGGTTTGATTCTCGCCAGTTGCAAGAAAGTTTTTTTTTTCTGAATTGGTCTGGGTTTTGTGGTGTATTTTTCATTAGCTCCTTCCATATACCCTCTATCCCATCTGCTGATAAGCCTCTAAATAGAGACTTAGCGAGTTATTCCTTTTAAAAAATGTGCTGCGTAAAGTTAAAGTTATTATTATTATTATGAATAACCCCTATAACGCCATTTCGTAAAAAAAAATACCTCAAGGGCGCTTTACATAGTGATTCTATTGTTAAATAAATTTAATTGAAGCTTTTAAATTTGTAATTTAATTAAAACAATTTATTTTGTTGTCACATGCTACGGATTTATTCAAATGATTTAGAGAACAAGTGGGTTTTAAGTTTTTTCCGAAACATCACTTCACTTTCACAGCCTCGCATCTCTGCTGGGAGAGCATTCTATGCCATATGGCCTGCGACCGCAAATGCGCGTTCACTAAATTTAGTGCGCTGTTTGCGTAGAGATATAATAACTTTAACTCTCGCCGTAGACGTAGCTCATCTAAGCGTGAGACGCCTGTCAGCTAGTTCATCTGGAATGCATAGTTCCCTTAGATATTCCGGAGCAGAGTTGTGCAGTGACTTATACACATGCCAACAGAGTTTGTATTTGACCCTCTGTGGAAAACGTAGCCAGTGTAGTTCCCGAAGTAGTGGAGTGATATGACTGAACTTGGAGTTCATTGGTAGACCTGCATAGATACCATTACAATAATCGACTCTAGACACTACAAACGCACTTATTAATTGACGGGCGGCATCAACCGGCAAATTTTTGCGTATGCATTTAATTTGTTTCAGCTGGTAGAAGCATGAACTTATCGTTCTACTAATTTTGATATTGTTGATATTGATTATTGATATAAACCGGTAGTGTTTAAAGATCGGTAGTGTATATCTTTCTAGAGTCTACTAGAGCTTTTTTCAAAATGATCAAATATGGTGTTCATCTATTTTTTCACACTTTACGCAGAAGGAATTATTTGCTGTACAGTTTAGAAAATAACAGAGGCCTCTGAGACTTTGTTATTAACATTTTTGGAATTTTTTTCATGTCTGTTCGAATAAGATATATCCGAATAAAGAATTTTTCCACGCCGAGTTGTTTCCGTCGCTTCCACAAATAGATCTCGGGTATCCAGAAATAGACATTGAGGAGTGAGGAGCCAGGGTTCCACGTGTGCAACTCCTCGTAAACAGTCCCTAATGTGATGTTTACCTAACACTAATCTAATCAGTGATCACTGTGCGGGAGCCGTCAGTAACCAACCAAATTACAAAATAATGAATTAGGCAAAACAGACGGCATCAACTCTCATTAGTCGTAGCTCGTGGCAAAGAGACGGCTGGATCAGATCTAATACCCGCTGCCACATTTTTTAAACTAAAAATGCTGTTACATGAATACTTGCAGCAAAGAAATAAGTAAAAGAGTTATTAATACGTTTTAAATATATTATCGCTATGTCCAGGAGGATGAAGAATACAGATATATGCGTGATATAGAACCAGAATCCTGGACGAATTATTTCGACTAGATCGCTGCTCTCATGTAAAAATCCTGAATTAAGAAATCGGATGGAGACAAATCCGCCTCGTTGCGAAATGGTTGGGGCGTTCGCCATCCATTCGTGAGAACCAGGATTAGATTCCTGGCAGGGTGGCGTGAAATATTGAGTTTAAAGGTTGTTAAAACTGCAATATTTCATTGTTCCTGAACTGGCATCTAAACCGTAAGACTGATCACTTTACCTTCGTGTAACAGATGATCGAAATGCGCTGCATTTGGTTTACCAATGCAATTCCCTATGCACAGCTGAATGCGGAAAGGGGAATGGTTATGATAAAATGACTTTAATGACAGTAAACCTATCCCTAAATATTCCCATTATAGAGCGAAGGTGCTAATGAGTCAAATAAACTATTATTTTTTTTTAAAGAAAAGTTTAATACTTAGTTTGCACCACTTAATAGTGTGATTACGTCAACCGGTTTTGGGTGGGTTGGAGCCTTGCCATTGAGGCTTACTGGTCCTTGGCAATATTTATTTATAACTATTACGTACGATACTAAAGAAAAGAACAAAATTAGACTACTTAGAGAACCATTTAGGAAAAAGGAAAAGTCGCAAAATTCAATTTTATTTAGCAATTAAAAAGTATTACGAAATGGAAAAAAATATTTATGAAGAAAAAAACATATCCAAATTAAAAATAATGGTCAAGACATATGTGATAAACAATTTATAAATTAAATATATTTGCAATGTTATTATTAGAACACACATAACACTGTGTATGATATGTCTGCCCTACTTTAAGATTTAAATTTAAAAAATATAAAAAACAATACTACACTATAAATAATTAATAAGTAAATAGCTGACAACTTAATATACCTGAACGCTAAAAGAAAAAATACAGCTCTGGAAAAAACTGCAACCTTTTAAAAAAATGCTATTCTTTACCGAATACGTTATATTTTATTTTCATAAGATTTTTTTATTTAAAAGCAATATTGGTTCATTACTCAACATTTAATATTGCGTTTTTTTTCTTTGTGTTTTTACTGCAAAAGTTTGCGATGAAAAATGACATTACAAGATAAAAATATTTTCCTCGACTTTTAGTGAAAATTTTGTACGAAATTGTGCACAGGTTTTGGGCAGTTTCGGTCAACAGTGGACAGACAATTTTTTTGTTAATACTTTAATATTACTGTTTAAAAAGATTTATTGGGTAAGGTTGAAATTTAGGGAATTCGAAAATCAATGTCCGAAACAATTTACTAATATAAAATGTATTGGTTCTTTATGTTTTATTAGAAGAGACCAATTATTTTTAATGAAAGCTATATATTATCTTGTAGAAGGATTAAAAAAGGAAATTGGCACGACTCGGATGGATATTGATCGTGAGTATCAATTTTAAAGTAAGAGCCGTATAAAAATTCAGGTGGGTCAACCGAACAATGGAAACCAGGCAACCAGGCTAGACAAGGGGGTGGTTGCAAAATAACGCGCAGATTAAAGTCAATGAACAAGGAGATAAGCCGTATGCGGGAAAAGGATTAGCTAGTGGAGTTTTATTATTTTAAGAGGATATGCGGTATATAAGAATTTTGGCAATAGGTATTCGAACATTTCTCTTTCTGTCTTTATGTCACTCTCTCGCATATGCCTCCCCGATACAGTACGAAAAAGACAACTTTATTCCCGTTTTCCGCACCTCAAAACTGGACCGATTTTTATGTTATTTAAAAATAAGCATTAGAATAAAATTTTCTGTGTCGTCATTGAACAAGTGTATGCATAAGTCTTTCCGGTTCACTAAGAGATGGCACCAGCGAACAGTACGCAGCGTATGAATTTGACACTACGTCAGTTTGTTCGTCTTGCATTAACCTACAAACACACACAAGTTAAGTCCGCCAAAGAACGGCGTCTGTGTTGTATCGTTCTGTGATCATGTCGACGTCTGTGTCTGAAAAAGAACATTTGCGGCACGCTTTGCTTTTCTTATTTACTCAAAAGAAAAAGGCTGTGGAAAGTCATCGTTTGCTGGTAGAAACATATGGCAAATACGCTCTATCGATTAGAACGCATGAGACATAGTTTGGACAATTTAAACGTGGTGATTTCAATGTGAAGGACAGTGCGCGCTCTGGTGACCACAAAAGTGCGAAGACTAGCAATCGCAGGCAAACTCAACCCCACTTGGCAAAAAGCATTAACAACCAGCAGACGTTTACGAGCAATGGGGAAGATCAATAATTTTGGTAAATGCGTCCCACAGGATTTGAATGAACGGCAAATGGAAAATCACAAAGTCACATGTGCAATGCTGCTTCAACGCCACGAAAGAAAATCATTTCTGGACCGGTGATGAAAAATGGATTTATTTTGAAGCGGAGAAAATCGCGTCTGTCACCTGGTGAAGCCGGTCCTTCAATACCAAGGCCTAATTGCTTCGACAAGAAGACCATGCTGTGTATCTAGTGGGATCAGAGCGGTATTGCGTATTATAAATTCTTGAAGCCCGGCGAACCTGTAAATGACTATCGTCAACAAATAATTAATTTAAATCTCGCATTGATCGAAAGATGACCGGAATGAGCCAGAAGACATGACAGAGTGATTTTGTTACACGACAATGCACCGTTTCACACAGCAAAACCAGTGAAAACACCTTGAAATCGCTTGGATCGCTGACATCCTTCCGCATCCGCCATACTCCTCCGACCTGGCGCCATCTAACTATCACGCGTATCAATGGGACACGCGCTCGTAGGGTAGCAATTTCGAGGCAGTCGGAAAATAGCTCGACGAATGGTTTGCCGCAAAAGTGCCGCAGTTTTTCTGTCATGGTATTCATAACTTACCAGAAAGATGGGCGAAGTGCGTAGTAGGCGATGACCATAATTTTGAATAAACAAAAAATAAATTTCCCTTGAAAATTAGGTGTTATCTTTACCATTAAAACCGGCAAAAGCTAATGCATACACCTGGTACATGTATACACTAATGCTGGACAAAGCACCCGTCTTGTATTCCATTCAACCTAAGTTCCAGAACCTAACGTGTAGTTAGTAAACGTGAATCAGCGTAAAAAGGCGCAATACTTCTTCTTCTTCGATGGCGCTACAGCCTGAATCGAGCCTTGGCTTCCTTTAACTTTTGCCTCCAACTCCACCTGTCCTCAGCAGCCATTTTTCAATTTGCAACTTGTAGAAGCTGTGCTGCATATTTTTTTTACTTCATCCTCCCACCTCAGTTTAGGTCTTCTAATCCTTCTTTTACCCCCTGGATGTCCAGTCATGACTCGAGGTACGAACGAAGACGGCAGAAAAAACTGGGCGCTTTTCCAAATCAATTAATACGTTTAAATAAAAATTATAAACAAAACCTCTCCTCAGTAATGCACGACTACGTTATAATATTGATGTTTTCTGTATCATAGATATGTTTTGATAAAACTTTAAAGTTAATGATTTTGATAAATATCAATAAAATTCCTTGGTTTTGTTTTGTTTTGTTGTTTTACCTTTTTTCTGTTTAGACCAACGAGCACTTTCGCCTAAGTAGGATCTTCAGGACTAATAAATATTTGCACCATTTTCAACTTTTGTACTATTTTAACAAGGTTAAAATTTTTATTTCCCCCGATATTACTCTGTAGCATTCTTCATAAGTTTTTTCTCCACCTTTCAAATGATAAATATTGCTTCATCTCAATTTTATTCCAATAACAAAACTGACCTAAAATAAAAATTAACTTTTTGCAAACTAGTTATATTTATGCTGTCCCTAAATAAAATGCTTATTTGATCTTCTTATTTCTCAACCTGTATGTTTTTTTTTATTGATATTTATTAAATTCTTAGACTACGTAATAGTTTTTACGCTAAAAACTCTTTTTTTTAGTTACGCTTTCTTTTCCGAACACCGTCGGCATACTTTATGAGAGAAAAAAATAGTTTTCTAAAAATTGTATTAAATATTGAAAAAACTAGCATGTACAAAGTTGGCGTAGCATAATTTGGTTATAAAGTCAGCCAAAGTTAGTACGCTACGCCAGCGCCCCCGTCCCGGCATGTCGGAAGTTCCCGGGGGTTATAAAAGTTCCGCCCGCGGTAGGAATTGAACAAGAGAAGGAGAATGTCAGCCTCCGACTGTAGGTCGTCCTGTAGTAACAAGGGAAACAGGATCACAGAAGAGAAAGACGAACAATAACGAAAACTAACCAAGGATGCTTCAGAAGCCGGAATGGATATTATAAAGATTACTTTTTTGACATGTTCATTTGGAGTTACGTGATTTTATTGTTAAAGAAAACAACTAAACGATGATTATTGCCATATAAGCAGTACTTACTAACTACGCTACTTGGTTATCACATATAAAAAATTAATCTTTCGATACGAATTTATGCAAATTAAACAACCCTAAAGCAAAAATATATTTTGTACTTGAAGATTTAAATAAGTAAATTTTAGTGTGTTCGACTGCTATACCGAACATATTTAGATTTAACAGATTACAACAGAGGTAAAGAACTTTTTAGAGAAGGCAGGAAGGTTGAATCCAGTCCTAGTCTACTAAAAATTGAACAAACTCAAAATATTGTTGATATTTAGATTTCATGTAAAATTGATTACGTTACGATTAAAATTAATTGTTACGCGTTGAAATACTCACTGGCACATGAAAACATTGGCAATGGCGCAATGGATTTGAACTAATCTTGTAAATAAATCCATTTATAAAAGTAGTCACCCATTTATCGCTATTTTATAATGTTTATTTGTACAAGTATGGCATTTTTGTTTAAATAAAATATTAGCAATTGTTTTAATTATGTTTTGTTGGTCATTTTTGTATTATTTGTACATATTGGATAAACATCCAGTGAACCATATTGCAGTCTAGACAAAGCGAACGACTATTACTTCTTGAGGCTATAAACAAACATCTTGAAGGAGTGTTGCCTCAAACACGTTTGTCTTTTATAAGCAGCGGGCATTGTGGCACACAAAGTAAAATAAAATACATTTGTGTACTTTATTAAGAACAAATATTTATTTATTTGTTCATAGTAACACATATGCAAATATTAATAATGAATGAGTCCTTACTGATACATATCGATCATAATCGATGGTGTAAAGGCTGTAGTCTGAAAAACAGACTATTTATTAAAGGCATAATTTAGCCTATAATGTAAGAAAAAAACAAAATTCGTGTGTTATAAAATTCTTGTATTTCTTTTAAAAAACCAAATCATAGTTTTTTCTTTAATAACTTTCCAGCTCAACTCACTATCTGCAAATCAAAAGAACAAATTTTATTTAATATTTCGAATACATACAAGTACCAATGTAAATATGCCAGAAGAAAGGTAATTATATTTTAGTTTTCAGAAATACCTAAGAGTATAATTGTTTTTTTCGATTTTTTTATTTTCTAATGGCGCGAATTTGAGAGGAACGGCGTTTTACAAAGGCTAAAAACCATATGAATTTCTTACTTTTTTCAGACTACAGCCTTAAACTTGGCCTTTTAATGTTTTTAACTGGAGGCGATAAAAATAAAAAAAGCAAGAATAGTTTCTTCTCTATGATGAGAATTAAAAATTTGCAAAGTTACAATCAATTTGTTTTTTTAGCTTTTTTCTCTGAATTATTATTTTAGATTATATTGTCAGTCCTTCATGGCGATGTTTCAGACAGCATTTTAGCATCCATCGCCTGGGCTGATGTAATATGAGAAGATGAAAAAAAAAATGATCAGAAAGGACGAGACGAGAATCATACGGAATAATCACTCAGAAAATTTCAAAAAGATTTAATAAAATTAAAAAATCTAGCAAAATTAAACTTCATAGAATATTTTGTACCGACAACATTGTCGGGAATTTATTTTAAGTATTTTATAAAGGTAAGAAAATGTTATCTGTATCGTTATACAGGTGCGGCGGGATAACTTGCTGATTTGAAAAGTCAATAAAACAGAATATTGTTTTATAGTTATTAATTTTACTGTGATAAGCAGATGCATTTGCCGAGCAGATAAAATCGCGCACAGAGAGTTGTTGCACCAAAGCTAACTTGTGAGGATGAAAATGGAGGTCATCACGAAAAATTCGCCTCACAGAACGACCAAAATTCCATGGGCAGCTGCATGCTTGCGTGCAGAGCGCCGAGGAGATCGCAAAAAACTGTCTTACTGCCTCGATATTTTATGCAGATATCGTGGGCCGTTCTACCCCTGATTTTCTCTTTTCCACACATTCATTTTCCATAAATATGTTTCCCAACGTAACAATTGATTGCCGGCCAGGAACACGAGCTCGGGCGGCGATGTTTATTGAAGTGAGCGCGGCAAAGGCCTCTACGGCAAACGCGCGCTGTTCCTTCGTCCGATGCACTCTCGGTACCAAAGTAAAGAGATAAAAACATCCCGACCTGCTAATTTTTTTCGCACCACAACAGGCCAGGAGACCCAATTGCGTTGGTGAATTACATCACAAAACACCCTGGCTTGAGATAAATCACATTGATTTTTTTTTGTGTTCTCACCGGGAACCGAACCCGGAACCTTCCGTATGTCAAGCGTCTCGACCACTACACCACGGAGGCCGTCAAATAAAATCGTTCGCAGCTTCTAGCACCCAAACCTCGCTTACTGGCGCCCAATTCAAATAAGAAAATAATTCTGCCGCACCCTATTGTGTGTAAATTCGAACTTTACTAGTGTATTTGTGTATTTGTAGTATGTGCATCCCTTATGAAAATATTATATTTGATAATTTTTATTTGATAAATTAAATATATAATTATTTGAATCAGCAAAGCTTTAAAATAACACACGCTATACCTTGCTTGTAGCGAGTACAACAGGCTACCGAAGTCCTATAGAACGTCAATAAATAACTGTATTCATTTAAAAAATTACTACTTGAGGAGGTACGTGGAGGGTGAAATTTAGTTTTAAGTTCTTTTTTCCCTTAAATATTTCTTTCTTGCAATATGTAAATATAAACATATTATTTTTAATTTTTATTATGGATTGTTTAAAGGATGGCAAGCGGATGTATAATTTGTATCATATATTTGCTTGCTATCTTATTTCAGTTTTTATGTACATATTATTACTTGTTACTTTATAACTATTTGTTGCTATATTATTGTTGTTAACATACCTATATGTAAATATTTTTCTGTCCCAAAATGAGTTTGTTGTAACTCCTGGGAGTACAAAAAAAAAATTGTATGATTTAATTTAAAAAAAATAAATGTATCATAAGAACATATTTAAATCATCGCTTATAGAATGTTGTAATTATCGTTTAAAAATCCCAAATACTCGAGTCGTGTGATTAAAAAGTATGAAAAGTGACACAATGAAAACGTATGTATATATAATTACAATACAGCACATACTGAAAGTAATAAATAATTAAAATAGTCGTAAAACATGTCCTCGGGTGTTTAAATAAAATCATATAAAACTACTCCAAGTATAAAACATAAATAAAACGTAAGATCTAACGCTATCCACAATCTACGCGAAATCAGTGAGACTCGCGAACGCGCGTTAAAATACGAAATAAGGTTCAAAAGTAATAAATTTATGTAAGTTGTGAGCTTTTCCTTATTCATAACCAACAGTTGCAAGAGTGCTTGCGAAGTTATTTCTGAGATTAAGAATGGTGAAGTTATAACGGAAATGTGACTTTTTTATAATGACGATATTTATAATAATATAGATTGTAATCATCTATATTCGTAAAACAAATGCAGCGTAATTCGATCATTTATTACACGAAGGTAAGGTAATTAGCCACACGCTTCGGGTGTCAGTCAAGGAACAATGAAATACTGCGGTTCAAAAAACCTTTTAAATCAACATTTCTCGTCCACCTCGCCAGCAATCGAATCTAGGACCTAAAGAATGGTAGGCGAACGCGTTAACCGCTTCACAACGAGACGGACTTTTCTTCACTCAATTTTCTTATTCAGGATTTTTACCCGAGAGCAACCATCGAGTTAAAAACACTCGTCCAAGATTCCGATTTTATTTCACACACAGAACTGCATTATTCATCTGACCGTAAAAAGATAAAAAATAATTTACAAACGATTAATCAATGTTTAACGACAAACTGGGCGATGTATGTACATATCGAGTATCGATACATTCAGTAACTAACATTTCATATTAAATAAAAACTGATTGACATATTACAATAGAGATAAAGAACATTTTAAAGAAGGCAAAATAAAAGTCTAGGCATCTACATGGCCTATGACCTCTCATTGGCTGGTTTGAGTGGCCACTTTACACACTGTGTAATATTCACCATCCTGCCCATATTTGAACATCTATATTACTTCAATTCTTTTATCTGTTTTTATTTATTTATTTATTTTTGCACCACAACGGGTCATGAGGCCCAATTACAGTGGTGAATTACATCACAGAACACCCAGGCTTGAGAAAAATCACATTCATGTTTTTGTGTCCTCACCGAGAATCGAACCCGGAACCTTCCGTATGTGAGTCAAGGGTCTTGACCACTACACCACGGAGGCCGCCGATGTTATGTTGATGTTGATATTACCTTCTTTAAAATTTTCTTCATCTCTTTTGTAATATGTTAATGTTAACAGCTCTCCAGGGAGTTGAATCCAGTCCTTGTCTATAAAATTTGGACAAACTCAAAATATTGTTGAAAAACTGATTGGATGCGATTCCTGATTAAAAATCCTTTTCATATGAAATCATCTGACACATAAACAGGCGTAAAAGTTCTATTTATTCTTAATTTGAATTGGGGTTGGGTTTCATTTTGCGTCAAAACCTGTGAATTATGAACTCGTCCAATGTTCGTAGTAAAACATAAGACAATATTACTAAGACTCGGGGCAAAAATAGTTTTAGTTTGGTCGTCTCTCTAAACCTCGGTCGTGTGATCATTCACCTGCCGCTTCTCAGTCAAATTATTTTACGGTTTAATGTCGAGAATAACATTTCGCGGAATAAAATACACCAACCCAAATATTCCTCTCCAGTCTCCGACGGACCGCGATAAGTAAAATCCTTCTCCACTTCCTGAAATATACCGCTCGCCAGATATGATAACAATTAACAACAGAGGTACAGAATGTAGTCATTTAATATGAAAAATATTTCTAAACATTTCAGAGCGATAGCGGCGTGTTCCTCGCTGTACTATCTCAGGCAGGAATATTCAGTATTCAGTTACTTCTTGCATTAAAAATAAAGGAACCGTTATAATGGTAAAGAAAACTTGAATAGTGGAAAGTCATGGATCTGGTCTAAGCGTGTGCATGGGAAAAGAACGTAGGTGAAAAATCTATAAAAAATATCATTCACCATTATATTTTTACCTAACAATACAATAATAGAGCTTGTTTAATGGCAATTTCTTAATTTATTCATTCATATATTTAAAAAATCACATATGCAAAATTACAGACATAATATTTTACTTAAGCTTCTTCTTTTCTGCTTTCTCTAGGACTGCATCCTGTTGATCCTCGAAGCCTATTCCTGGAATGCGGACGTCCAACTGTCTATTGCAAGGTATTGCAGCTGCCGCTATATTTACCACTCTTTCTGAATCTGCTCTCTCCAGAAACGTCTTCTTGATCTTCCCCATCGCACAACGTCTTCGACGTCGCAGATCCTTCTTATTTCGAAGTTTCTTACTGTCTCAGATTGTCGTTCCCTCAATGGGTCTGAGAGTTTTCATTTCGGCTTTTTGTTCTAGTGATGTCGACCCTTGTTTCAATGCCGTATGTCACGATAGGTCTAATGCAGGTTTTATAAACTCGTACTTTGCTCTCCTTCCGCATATGTTTGTTTTTCCATACATCATTTCTTAAGCATCCAGCCACAACAGCGGCTTTGTTTGTTCTCTTACTTCATTGAGGTCGTTGCTGCTGGATATCTCAACACCCAAGTACTGAAAGTGCATTACTTGCTCTATTATTTTATTGTGTATTGCAAGTTTGCATCGTAGTGGCTGTCTACCATGCTCTTCGTTTTATCTATAATGACTTTCATATCAAATCGTTGAGGGGGTGTGTGGAATTTGTACAATAATCTTTGGAGATCATCTTCGGAGTCTGCTATTAGGACAGCATCATCTTCAGCTTGCACTAAGCTTAAATAAAACTAGCGAAGCAGTGCGGTATATCGGAATACTTGAGCGGATCGGATCTATCGGTTCCTACGTGGGCAATGTCTATTCTAAGGAACCGATATGTTGCGGCAAAAAAATATAAGAACGTATTTGCAAAACCGTAAACAGACATACTCGTATCTTTTTTTAATCTGTATGAGTACATATTGTGAAATAAATTTATAATTCTTGTATATAATATATACGTATGAATACAACACATAAGTTTGTAACTATATTATATATATAAGTATGTATATAAAATAATAAGTATGTACATAACATAAAGGCATGTTTATAATATAATCAGATTATCTTCAAAATAATTTACAATTGTTTGTTAACCAATTTGTTAGTTTTCTGACTCCTGACTTCCCATGTCCATTAACATTAAGCCACTTTTTTCCCGAAACATGTTCTACTTTCGTTTTTCCAGATATAAGGCACTAAGTTATACAGCTTTGGTCTGGTAAAAATAAAAGATCTTTGAAACACAGCTACACGCGCTCTAGGCCTCATTAAGTCATTCTTGCAGAACTTCAGGTTTCATATTACTTAAGATGAAGCTGTTGAGAATATGGAAGTGTGGGCATTTACAGAGCTTCTGAACTATCATATGTAGGTTTTATCCATTAAAACAACCTGTTATGTGCGTAGGAAGCCTGGATAACTCGGGATAAATTTCAGACAATGCTTTGTTGAACGGATAGTGGTTGCGCGAGTGGCTGATAGGATTGAGTGGTTTGTGGCTGGATGGACCGCCAGTGGATGTAGGTCCACCTATCCTACCTATCCTGTGATCTCCTAACATTCAATATTTGTTATTCTCCTCGTCTCTATGGCCATGGTTAGCTACGGTTGCTATGGGAACAATTTTCCATATCCATAGTAACCAACATCAACAATCACACATTTTCTTCTTGATCATTTTTGTCAACTACCGCATGTTCATAATTTTATCTGCCCGCATCTGCTCGTCCTTTAATCATCTGCCCGCATCTGAACATCTTTACATTTTCTGACCGCCGCGCCGCGACATTTATCTTTATATTTCGCAAATAACTATAGTGAAAGTGCCGTGTTCACCAAAAAAGGAAAAAACTTCCTAGAAGCTAGGACTTGGAGATGGCATGCGGATTCCTGTCCCTGATTGCCTTTCCTGCCTTCCTAAAGGTAGGATTTTTGTTTGCTGTAGTTTGTTTGGCCGCATACTGTTCTTTTCCGCATCTACTATCGCGCAAACGCATCTTTTATTTCCCCGCGAAAATTAAAACAGATCAAAGATTCAGTCAAATAATACTCACACAAAAATATAGCCGCCACCCCAGATAGTATTTTTTATTTTTTAGATAGTATTTTTTGTTATAATCTACCCAAATATTTCAATTTTGCTGGCCATATTCAACGAGTTATAAATAACTCACTATAAGAAAATGGAAATCAAGTTGGGGTAGAGTGGGGTTTGAACCTAGGACCTCTTATCCGTGAGTCCGCAACATTAGCCACGGGACCACAACCCGATTCAAAATACATAGTAGTCATATAATGCAGTTTGTCAATCAGTCGCTTGTTGTACTGAAAGAAGTTACTTTGTATTACTTAGTCACTCGTTATTTAAAAATATTAATCAATCGTTTGAATGTCTATCGGGTTTACATAAAGTAGATACTTACGATTATTTATTATGATAGTGTGTTCACGTTAGACTGCAGTTTGATGCTATCTATTACGCCAGTGAGAATAAACATATAGTTATATGAAATCTCAAAGCGCTGCAAGAAGGCCACATGCAATTTTTGAACATTAGTATGCGTGAAGCGACAACAGTAGGGATCGCCGCAGACTGGACTAGCAATGGACTTGAAATAGAGAACGGGTCGTGTCCTTGTTTAGTGGCCATTTTGTCCATGTTGTGCACGGTATGATTTATATGTATAATAATAATGATGATGATATTATCCTAAAATGAGTGGAAAAACATAGTAACTCCAAAATGACACACCAGGAATTGTAAAAAGTATTTTATTAAAAAAATATGTTGATGATCTCTAAGAAACGACTAGTGTAAATATAATATCTCTTTCGATTCTTTTGCACAATTTCGACCTTCTGGAGGTAGAGCGTTCCACGCCTAAGGTCCGGCTATTGCAAAAGCCCGATCGCCAAATTTGAAACTCTGGTTGAGTAATGTACATAATGTATGTTGTTATTGGTTTTTATAGGTGTAATGTGAAAATAACACAAATATAATTTTCACAGCCGTTCAAATAAATGCAAGATGAGTTTTTCTGGATTATTATGCCGTGTGGCGTTCGCACTCTTTTCCGACGTTTCTGACCGCATTACAGCGTCCATCGTGTAGAAATACGTTACGCTATGTACTTAGGATTTGCGCCGTGTCGCAGGTCTTGTTATATGCAGCTTGTTTATCTGAAATCTGTGTCGTTTCACAATCTATGCCTTTACGTTATTTCTTTATTACCGGGTACTAGGATGGATGGAATCGCACCCCATCATGTCTGTTTCTATTGTCAGGATGTTTGTAAATCTCGATTTCTGTCTCCCTAAGATTACCGGCTCGAAGGAAAACTTGTGCCCCGTTTCTATGCTGTGTTTTATGATTGTTACGGGTGGATGTAATAATAATAATTATTATTATGGATAACTTATATAGCGCCGTTTTCGTAATATAATACCTCAAGGGCGTTTTACAAAGTGATTATATAAAGATATAAATTTAATTTTAACTTTTTAATTTTACAAAAATAATGTACTTTTTCATACTACTTTTCCACCACATGCTAAGAATTTATTCAAATGATTTAGAGAACAAGTGGGTTTTAAGTTTCTTCCGAAACATCACTTCACTCTCACAGTTTCGGATTTCTGCTGGGAGAGCATTCCATGCCGTAGGGCCTGCGACCGCAAATGCACGTTCGCCGAATTTAGTGCGCTGTTTGCGTAGAGGTATAATAACTTTTCCTGTCGACGTAGATGTAGCTGATCTAAGCGTAAGACGTCTGTCAGCTAGTTCATCTGGAATGTAGGAGATGAATTCGGGGTAAAAAATGTAATTGTTATCCCATAAATAAAAGATTTCCAACCTAATAAGCGGATTACAGAATATTTTAAGTTAAAAGTATCATAACCATTTGTACCACCGTTTTTGTTACTATGCTTTGCCTCTCACACTCCCAACAACTCCACGCCAATCCATTACTAATCCTTCATTCGTGCTTTTACTGTAAACATTATGAACCTTTTATTATGGTATGAAAAGTGCACTGCGGGTATTGTTGAAATGCATAACGGTACAAGCATATTTAAAGGTCACAAATTGTGTTCATGTCATGAACTGATTTTAAATAAAATAAATAGGTTAAACACACATCAATAATGTTTAACTCGGACAAAGGAAGGCTAAATTTTAATTAAGATAAAAAAAAAACGGTAAGGTACCGAGTAGTTATTGACATATGACTGGATTAATCAACTCAAATAACATAGTAACATAGTCATTATTGGGTACATAAGGGAATCAATTATTTATACCTAATGACACTAGCTTAGTGTTATTTGGAAATGTTGTTTTTCTTATTTCTAAGAATTTTGATTGTGTATTCCGGATTAAATATATTTGTATTGTTTATAAATATACTAGCGGACCCGACAGAAGTTGTCCTGAGCGAACGCTGGCTTGCCAGCTATTAGCTGGTTGAAAAAACGTTTTTTCGTAAATAAGGACACACGTTATTTATTTTTGACTTTTTTGAGCTATTTATATATTCGTAATGAGGGTTAGTTTTTCGTTTTATCTCCTCGTGTGATTGGCTAAGAGTCTTCGTCGTGCTCAAATCAAAATTGTGCAAAAATAGCTGCTCTAGTGCCATAATTCAGGGAGAAAATATGGGAATACGTGTTAATGAAGAAAAATCAGAGCGGGATTAGCCCTGAACATTCTAAAATTATGACACTCAGCTCATGCTCAACGCGAATTTAGTCATTCTTTAATTGCCATTTGATTTGAAACCAAAAGAAAAGAAAGAACAAAGGTAGACCAGATCATGAAAGAAAAAAGACTTTTCATTGGTATGTAGGTACTTGTTTATGATTGAATTCCAAAACTAAAAAAGTTTAATATTCAAATATTGATTTTAATTAGGTACCTAGGTACTTGTTTTTGGTTGAACAGCAAAACATAAAATAATTCATTTTCAAATATAGAATTCTTTTTGCAAAGTTCAAACTCTGCGCTTCTTACCAACAGTAGCGCATTTTGTGTAAGAATCCGTTTTTCAAAAATGTATCGAATGTCAGTTAAAATTATTTTAGCATTACTAAAAATCCATTAAAAATAAGTTAAAATGTAGAAATTAAGAAATTGTATGGATATTAATCAATTCAGTATCCATTAAAAATAATCGATGTTCGTAAACGTTAAAATACAAACTTTTTTTAAATTCAAAAAAGAACATTCTCCGATTTTTTCGGAATGTGCATTTTAATGCAATTGCAATCAAATGCAACCCTGGAAGTTTGATGAAAAACACATATTCACTCCTAACTTTTTTTCTAATTAACATATTGAAGATATTATTATTTACAAAACTAACTCACGTAAATTAGATTATTTTGCGAAAAATCCCATATAAATTGGTGCAATAGTTATTGAGTCTATAAAGGAAAAACATACCTACATTCATTTATATATATATATATATATATATATATATATAGATAGAAGAGATTCCAGATGAACTAGCTGACAGACGTCTTATCTAAGGATCAGCTACATCTACGTCGAAAGGAAAAGTTATTATACCTCTACGCAAACAGCGCACTAAATTCGGCGAACGCGCAGTTGCGGTCGCTGGCCCTACGGCATGGAATGCTCTCCAAGCAGAACTACGAAACTGTGAGATTGAAGTGATGTTTCGGAAAAAAACTTAAAACCCACTTGTTCTGTAAATCATTTGAATAAATCCTTAGCATGGGGTGACAAAGTACATTGTTTTTCTTTAATTAAAAAAGTTAAAATTAAATTTATATATTTTTATATTATTACTTTGTAAAGCGCCCTTGAGGTCTTATATTACGAAAATGGCGCTATATAAGTTATTCATAATTATAATAATAAAAGAGACATAAGAACAATAAGAATTGTCGAAGAATTGAAATGATGAAGAATTACAGCTGGAATCTACAGGGATTTTCCACTTTATGTATCTTTAATAGTCCATACAGCTTAGGGCACTCAGGTTTCATTAGCACTAATGGATTTATAACACTATCCCATAAATCACTTTAACTTTATTTTAAGAATTGTTTTACATTGTCTTAAAATTTGTTTGTTGGGTTTGTATTTTTCTTTCATTTCCTTTTTTGTAGCAATCGATTTTCCCATTTTTATAAAAAATGTAACATTTATTTAACGTCGACACCAAAGAGGTGTAAAGTAAATAATATTCTTGTTGAGCAGCAAATAAAATGTTAAAACATATAAAAATTAAGTATGTATGTTTAACATAAACGTAATTCAGATTGATGCGTACTTTAAATATGAAAAAAAGTCACGAATAAAAGAAATAAAAAATTCAAAATGGCAACTTGCCATTTTTATTGACTAAGCAACTTACACATATTTTAATTTTTGGGAGTAGATACAACAAATATATCAATTTCGAGACATTTAATATTTTAAAATCCGCACATTTTCGTCTAAGGGATTAAAATAGAAGAAATTTGCAGAAATTATGTCTTACGTAAACTTAAACGCGGCAAATTTACTTTATAATTTTCATAATAGAGGCGTGGAAACGTACGAAAATTTGATATTGCAGAGAATATTTGTATGGACGACATGAAAATAATGAGAACAGCATTCAATAGGATTTGTTTACCGAGTTAAGGTCTGGAGGGCGAGTTGGTTGGTACGTTATTCCCACCTCCGCAGCCTGTGGCAAACCAGTTATGTTCAAGTCTCGTAAGGCAAGAGCTATTATAATTCTCCGTCAATTTGCACGAGCCTCCCCAGTCTATAATAACGGCAAATATTCTATCGCGAAACTCTATTTACGGAGCCATTTACTTTTATATTACAAGCGTATAAATATCACAATTAAAAATATTGATAATCAATTGAGACAAGGCATGACGTCATGATATGTATTTAGAAATATCAAAACGTTCGATGTCATTTTTGGAGTTTTAGGGAAATAATGACATACCTGACATTACCTTTTATCAACGACTGAGATGAAGAGCGACTTAGTTATGCGAAAAGGGAAGTCTAGGCATTTACAACGCTTATGATGTTATTGGCTGGTACTCTGTTATTATATGTTAATTTTGATAACTCCCTAGAGGGTGAAACCAGTCTTTGTCTACAAAAATTTGGACAAACTCAAAATATATTTGATTACCTTTTACTGTTATTGTTCGCAGAAAAACTTCAAAATTCTGTTCATGTTTTTAAAAATACATTTTTCCCAAAACTTAATATATCCAATCATTGGATTTGAATGTTTCAGTACATCCAATTTAACTCAAACAAACAAAGATTTATTTATGAAATGGATTGAAAAATAATTATCACAAAAAAATGCCTATTTCTTAACGGCTTATGTCTTTAATGTAATATAAAAAAATATATAGTAAAAAAACATTTGTGTATATAACAACCTGAACAAATCATTATAATGACAAACGTAAAGGAAAAACAACATAGAGACCTAACCCATAACTTTAGCACACAAGAGAAAACATATAAAATTTTGGAGTGACATAGGCACTATAATAATAATGTATTCTTTTACATAATAAAGGTTATCAGCGCCAGAGACAGCATTGGGTTTACATGGTTAATAATTACTGTTGGGAAAATATTTTTTTAACCCTTAATGTGACCCCTAGAACAAAGCGGTATATAAATATACCACTAGAACTGAGGTATTCGTTTTTTCAATATTTCGTATTAATAATAAGTCATGTCACATGAGTACCGTAATAACGTAAGCTGGTAAATCAGTCTTCCACTCACCCTTTTCAAATGCAATAGGTTTATTATCTTAAAAAATAACACGTTTCATTACGTTTGCAAGACATAAATTAACACAAATTATGTGTCCTAAAAAGGGTTCAAAAGTATCGATTTTTTATTTTAATATAATTTTTTTAAATCTACATTATTCATTAGATTTTTCAAAAAACGGCTCGCTGTGTGTTTGTGTAATGAGTGTACTGGCGACATTTCGTAAATGTTAAACATGAAAAAGTCAGTAGGTGGTTTTTAACTCCATCATCATCATTCCGTTCCGCACCTAATAGTCCATAGGGTTCTGCATAGGTACACCAATCGCAGTGTATCTAGATAATTTTTGTTACATAAAGATAAGGTAATCAGTCTTACGCTTCGGGTACCAGTCTGGGGATTATGAAATATTCTAGTGTAAAAACACATTTTTAAATGTTTCATGTCAACCATGTCGAGAATCGAACCCGAGACCTCTTGCATGGTAGGCAAACGCGCTGACCACTGCACCACGAGGCCGATTAATTAAACTTATTACATACATGCTAATTCACGAAACGTATAAGACTACAAAATTAATTATTCAAACGCATACAACACAACTTTACACGTTTGCAGACACATGTAAAAAATTAAAATCATTTTTTAAATTAATTTATTCCCATGTAACAAAAAATAATAACGTATTCCTAACTCCAAAAGAATACTACAAATAAAAATTATTACACAAACATAAATTTCAATAAACATCTGGACAAAACGCTTAATAGTAATAATAGAGAAATTGAATTTTCATATACTCGTATTTAATTAATTTAATAGTTGGCAAACAGTACTCTACTAATATAAAATAAATTTTCTATTGCAGGATTTTTACCTAATCACTAAACGAATATAAATCAATCCAACCTTATTTTAGCGGGCCGATTTCGTCTAGATTTCTACGACCATCGCCGGTGTTAAATCGATCAAAGAGGCTTTATTTACTATCGATTATTTTCAATACAAAACCTTTTTTCTATTTTGGATTTTTTTATTTTATAATACGTAATAATGATAATATTAATCCTTAATCCGTCTTAAGAAGAAGGGTGACATATGCCGCAAAATACAAAAGTTAATATTAAGGGCGTAAATCCGGAATTTTGTGTCCGGGAGAAAGAAAGCGAAATAGAACCATAAGGAAAGGTGTTTTCGACTCTATGCAAAAATCAGGCAAAAATCCTGAAAAAAGAAATCGAATAGAAATAAATCCAACACATTGTGTAATATGATTGACGTGTTCGCCTACCACGCTTGAAGTCCCAGGTTCGATTCCTGGCAAGGTCAACTGGAATATGAGTAAAGTGAAGTGACTGCAATATTTCATTGAGTGGACTGAAACCTAAAGCGTAATACTAATCAACTTACATTTACTTAACTAGTGATTTAGATACGCTACATTGTTATATTTAAATAAAATATGTTTTTGTTATATTTGGTAGAGTAGGGAAATATCACATACTACGAATACCGATAAAAACATGTGAAATGTATTTTATTTTAATAATTGTATTTTCGAAATCAATATGAATATTTTGGAAAAATGTTTTCGTTTTAATGAAATTGTTAAAAAATGTCTTTACAAAAACGCGAAATGTTTAGCCTAACAATTGTAACGTCAAGATTAAAAAAAAATATATATATATATTTATTCACATAAAGATGCATCTTACAAAAAAAAACGTATCCCTAACTCTATGAGGCCAAGAGTCCTGTATTAAGTTGGTATACAACATAATAGAAAGTGGAAGCATGTATATTATTAAAGAATACTGTATATCCCTGTTAGGAAGGATAAGGAATAAATTAGACATTAAAACCTCTCTGCTGATATTCAAAAGTATTATCGTTCCCCACATTGATTATTGCTCCAGTATTTTATATTTAAGTAATGAAGGAGATCTAAAGAGACTCCAAATAATACAAAACAAAGCGATGAGGATAATATTAAGATGTGGGAGACGAACAAAAGTTAAGAAAATGATTCAACTTCTAGATATCATGACAATTGATCAAAGAATCAAATTCAATGTTGATAATGAAATAAACAAAATTATTAAAGGAATAGTTCCGAGATATTTTCAAAATAAAGTAAAAAATTATGAGTTCTTTCATAACTATGCAACAAGAGGATCTAAAAATATACGACTGGAAAAGAAATCAAAAGCAATGTCCCAGAACTGCCTTATGTACAAGGGAATACAATTATTTGAGGAAATGCCAGAAAGCATAAAAAATGAAATAAATGTAAATATATTAAAGTTAAATGTTAAAAGTATATATTTGAAAAATATTAGGTAATATATAGTGTAAATAGTGAATATAATTAATGAAAATGTACATATGAAACAGTGAATATTATAAATTAGGATATTAAGTGTATAATAGTGATAAATAATGTTAGAATAAGTATAGATGTAAATATTGAGTTGTAAATATATATTAGACTATGTTAATCATAGAACTAAATAAAATAAATACTAAAAAATAAAAAATATTACATGAGCATAAATTTTGATAAACATCTGGACAACACGCTTAGTAGTACTATATATAAATCTATGCAATGTCTCGCAGCAGTCTCTTGCAATGGTCTCTTCCCTTAGACAAAACTCACACTTGTATACTTCTCCCGAAGATGGCCTTCGTTTTGGATAACTTAATTTGTTCATCCAGGAACATCGAACACTCTTGGGGTCACAAAAGAGAAATTTCTCTGAGCGAAAGTCGTACGTGTTTTTGGTATCGCATAATTCAAATTACAGGAAAACCTCCTACAAGCATCCGCTGGGATCTGATATTGTAGCCACATGACCACAAATGTGTCAGACTCTTTAAAAAAACTGTCTAATATAAAAAAATGGCAACCCCAGATCTTCATAACACATACTGGCACAATTGAAATAAATACAAATAAAGAAAATTAAAGCTAGGACAAAAAAATATATAATAATTACTACCTCAGGACAAGATCTGGTATATTTTAGTGATTGTTTAAATTCAGAAAGACATACATCAAAAACGTCCAGATCTTGTCTCGAGTTTACAATGCGACACAATCGGGACATTGGTGCATGCAAGCCATAGTTTGTACTGTGCTGATCAAGGAACAGAACATTATTATTTCGCAATCAAGCCATTTACTAAATTAAACATAAATATAGAGTCAGATAGAATCGGGTCGTGGTCCCGTGGCTAGTGTTGCGGACTCACGGGCCAGAGGCTCGAGGTTCGAACCCCACTCTACCCCTACTTGATTTCCATTTTCTAATAGTGAGTTACTTACAACTCGATGAAAATGGGCAGCAAAATTGAAATATTTGGGTAAATTATAAGAACGCTTTTGTTATTTTTACGTTTTGTAGACTTGAGATTTTTGACATTGACTCCATTTTTCCGTAAGTGTAGTTTCCCCCTTCGAGAATGTCTCAGATGGAAAGTTGAAGACATCGAACATCACTCTAAAATCAAGGTTCGTAGGTTTTCACGGCCTTCAGAATATAGATAGTGTTTTTCTGGGTTATTATGCCGTGTTTGTGGGCTTTGTATTGCCGACGTTTCGGAGCACATTGCAGTGTCCATCTTCAGGGCTGAATGTATGAGTGTAGTTTTTAGTGTGTTTAATTGTGAGGAATTTGTACCGTGTCGCAGTCGGGCAATGTATGTGGTTAAGTGTGTGGAGTTTGTACCGTGGGCTTTGGAAGCACCGGGTACCATGAGGTTCGTAGTCGTAACCCATCATCCCTGTTTATGTTATTAGGATGCTTGTATATTTCTATGGCTTCCTTTATTAAACGGGTTTGATGATTTTTGGGCTTTCCAAGGACATTTGGCTCAAATGAGAAATTATGCCCTGTTTCTATGTAGTGCTCTGCAAGAGCTGATTTATCCGGGTAGCCCAACTTGCATGCACTCTTGTGCTCTTTTATTCTTGTCATTATGTTTCTGGCAGTCTGCCCTATGTAGACTGTTTCACAGCTTTTGCAATTTAATTATATACTCCATCTGTTCAAGTGGTCCGATCTTTTACTGATTTTAGTAAGTTTCTTACTTTTGAGGTCGTACCGAACACTGTCCTTATGTCCCGTTTCTTAAGCGTTTTTGCGATTCTATCCGTGACATTTTTGACATGAGGGAAGGAACGCTATTCTTTTATCCGTATTAGCATCATCCATCTTGGAAATATTCTTTGGATTTGTTACCGACATTATCCTTCTTTTTATATCCTTCTTTTCATAGCCATTACTTTCTAATACTTTTGTCAGTATATTCAATTCCTCTTCTAGGTTACTTTCTTCACAAATACGTGTTGCCCTTCTGACCAGCGTGTTTATGATGCCTAATTTTTGAGATGGGTGGTGATGTGAGGTAGCATGGAGATACTGGTTTGTATGTGTGGGTTTTCTATACACCGTATGTCCCAGTCTGCCATCTTCCTTTCTGCTTAATTTGACGTCTAGAAAAGATAGGCTTTTGTCCTCCTCTACTTCCATAGTAAACTGTATTGCCGGGTGGAGATTATTTAGGTGGTCTAAAAACACTGTTAATCTTTCTGCACCATGATTCCAAATGACAAATACGTCATCTACGTATCGAAGCCATACTTTGGGTGCATATGGAGCTGTGTCCAAGGCCGTTTCTTCAAATGTCTCCATGAAAAGTTTGCTAGAACCGGCGATAAAGGATTGCCCATAGCCACTCCTTCTAACTGTTTAAAAATTTCATTTTCAAAAGAAAAGTATCCATTTGTTAAGCAGTACTCAAATAAAGCGCACATGTCTTCACTAAAAATCTCTCTTATAAGTACCATTGCGTCATTCAGGGGCACATTCGTGAAAAGTGACACTACGTCAAAACTGACTAATATATCATCCTTCTCAACTTTTAGCTCCTTTATTGTATCCACGAAATGTGAAGAATCTCTGACAAATGAAGTGGTTTTTCCCGTGTGTTTTTGAAGGAGACTTGCCAAGTATTGTGAGAGTTTGTATGTAGGAGCACCTATAGTGCTTACTATTGGCCTCAAAGGAGTGCCTTCTTTGTGTATTTTTGGTAGTCCGTATAGTGCTGGAGTTTTCGGAGCTTGTGTAAATATCTTCCAATGTAAGTCTTTAGGAATATTAGATTTCCTCACTAACTCCCTTATTCCTTTATCAATCTTATTGGTGGGATTTTTCTTTAGTTTTTCATATGTCTTGCTTTTTAATAGCTCACGCATCTTGTCAGAATATGTTTTTTGATCCAATACCACGGTTGCGTTTCCTTTGTCGGCTGGTAGAATTAAAATATCTTTATTGTCCCTAGTTCTTTAAGGCTATGCGTTCCTGTTTGGATATGTTAGATGTGGTAATTTAGTTTTCTTAATATCAGGCAAGTATCTTGTCGGATTTCTTCCGCAACTGCAATAGGGATCTTCTTACTTAGTGCCGCCTCAACTCCACATATTATGTCCTCAACCGGGATGGTC
Source organism: Micrasema longulum (assembly GCF_059751315.1). Taxonomy (NCBI): domain Eukaryota; kingdom Metazoa; phylum Arthropoda; class Insecta; order Trichoptera; family Brachycentridae; genus Micrasema; species Micrasema longulum. The sequence goes on from NW_028277544.1 coordinate 364,681, forward strand.
TTAGGCGTAACTGCAAAGTTGAGTCCTTTACTGAGTACCGATATTGCATCTTTGCTCAGAGTTTGGCTAGATAGATTCATCACCACTTTCTGTGGATCCAGTTGAATTGTCTTTTCTTTCTTTCTCTTTTCCATTTCTTGGAATTTCTTTTTCTGTTTCTTCTCTACTGCTAGTTTACTTCTTTCAGCTTGGGTATGGGTTATGTCTTCAATCTTCATGAAGTGTTGGGGTGACAAGGTAGCACCGAGGAGAAGATGCAGATCATACAGGGTTTTCGAGATTTTGTCTAACTCGAAACGGGTAATGCTTATCCTTTCCCTGAGTAGCGCTGCTTCTGCTCTTTGGAATACTCTCTCGGACTTGAGTGTGCGAATATTTCGATGTATTTTAATGTGTGTAGGTATGATGCACTGGTCTCTACATCCTCAGCAAAAATGCTAAACTAGTTAGCAAGTTCACTTTCTTCTTCCGGAGATTCTCCAGGCGTCGTGTAGAAAAGTAGATCTCCTCCCCATAGAGGTTCGTAATCAAGGTTCGTAGGTTTTCACGGCCTTCAGAATATAGATAGTGTTTTTCTGGGTTATTATGCGTGTTTGTGGGCTTTGTATTGCCGACGTTTCGGAGCACATTGCAGTGTCCATCTTCAGGGCTGAATGTATGAGTGTAGTTTTTAGTGTGTTTAATTGTGAGGAATTTGTACCGTGTCGCAGTCGGGCAATGTATGTGGTTAAGTGTGTGGAGTTTGTACCGTGGGCTTTGGAAGCACCGGGTACCATGAGGTTCGTAGTCGTAACCCATCATCCCTGTTTATGTTATTAGGATGCTTGTATATTTCTATGGCTTCCTTTATTAAACGGGTTTGATGATTTTTGGGCTTTCCAAGGACATTTGGCTCAAATGAGAAATTATGCCCTGTTTCTATGTAGTGCTCTGCAAGAGCTGATTTATCCGGGTAGCCCAACTTGCATGCACTCTTGTGCTCTTTTATTCTTGTCATTATGTTTCTGGCAGTCTGCCCTATGTAGACTGTTTCACAGCTTTTGCAATTTAATTTATATACTCAATTAATGTCACGGATAGAATCGCAAAAACGCTTAAGAAACGGGACATAAGGACAGTGTTCGGTACGACCTCAAAAGTAAGAAACTTACTAAAATCAGTAAAAGATCGGGACCCACTTGAAACAGATGGAGTATATAAATTAAATTGCAAAAGCTGTGAAACAGTCTACATAGGGCAGACTGCCAGAAACATAATGACAAGAATAAAAGAGCACAAGAGTGCATGCAAGTTGGGCTACCCGGATAAATCAGCTCTTGCAGAGCACTACATAGAAACAGGGCATAATTTCTCATTTGAGCCAAATGTCCTTGGAAAGCCCAAAAATCATCAAACCCGTTTAATAAAGGAAGCCATAGAAATATACAAGCATCCTAATAACATAAACAGGGATGATGGGTTACGACTACGAACCTCATGGTACCCGGTGCTTCCAAAGCCCACGGTACAAACTCCACACACTTAACCACATACATTGCCCGACTGCGACACGGTACAAATTCCTCACAATTAAACACACTAAAAACTACACTCATACATTCAGCCCTGAAGATGGACACTGCAATGTGCTCCGAAACGTCGGCAATACAAAGCCCACAAACACGGCATAATAACCCAGAAAAACACTATCTATATTCTGAAGGCCGTGAAAACCTACGAACCTTGATTACGAACCTCTATGGGGAGGAGATCTACTTTTCTACACGACGCCTGGAGAATCTCCGGAAGAAGAAAGTGAACTTGCTAACTAGTTTAGCATTTTTGCTGAGGTGTAGAGACCAGTGCATCATACCTACACACATTAAAATACATCGAAATATTCGCACACTCAAGTCCGAGAGAGTATTCCAAAGAGCAGAAGCAGCGCTACTCAGGGAAAGGATAAGCAATACCCGTTTCGAGTTAGACAAAATCTCGAAAACCCTGTATGATCTGCATCTTCTCCTCGGTGCTACCTTGTCACCCCAACACTTCATGAAGATTGAAGACATAACCCATACCCAAGCTGAAAGAAGTAAACTAGCAGTAGAGAAGAAACAGAAAAAGAAATTCCAAGAAATGGAAAAGAGAAAGAAAGAAAAGACAATTCAACTGGATCCACAGAAAGTGGTGATGAATCTATCTAGCCAAACTCTGAGCAAAGATGCAATATCGGTACTCAGTAAAGGACTCAACTTTGCAGTTACGCCTAAGACCATCCCGGTTGAGGACATAATATGTGGAGTTGAGGCGGCACTAAGTAAGAAGATCCCTATTGCAGTTGCGGAAGAAATCCGACAAGATACTTGCCTGATATTAAGAAAAACTAAATTACCACCATCTAACATATCCAAACAGGAACGCATAGCCTTAAAAGAACTAAGGGACAATAAAGATATTTTAATTCTACCAGCCGACAAAGGAAACGCAACCGTGGTATTGGATCAAAAAACATATTCTGACAAGATGCGTGAGCTATTAAAAAGCAAGACATATGAAAAACTAAAGAAAAATCCCACCAATAAGATTGATAAAGGAATAAGGGAGTTAGTGAGGAAATCTAATATTCCTAAAGACTTACATTGGAAGATATTTACACAAGCTCCGAAAACTCCAGCACTATACGGACTACCAAAAATACACAAAGAAGGCACTCCTTTGAGGCCAATAGTAAGCACTATAGGTGCTCCTACATACAAACTCTCACAATACTTGGCAAGTCTCCTTCAAAAACACACGGGAAAAACCACTTCATTTGTCAGAGATTCTTCACATTTCGTGGATACAATAAAGGAGCTAAAAGTTGAGAAGGATGATATATTAGTCAGTTTTGACGTAGTGTCACTTTTCACGAATGTGCCCCTGAATGACGCAATGGTACTTATAAGAGAGATTTTTAGTGAAGACATGTGCGCTTTATTTGAGTACTGCTTAACAAATGGATACTTTTCTTTTGAAAATGAAATTTTTAAACAGTTAGAAGGAGTGGCTATGGGCAATCCTTTATCGCCGGTTCTAGCAAACTTTTTCATGGAGACATTTGAAGAAACGGCCTTGGACACAGCTCCATATGCACCCAAAGTATGGCTTCGATACGTAGATGACGTATTTGTCATTTGGAATCATGGTGCAGAAAGATTAACAGTGTTTTTAGACCACCTAAATAATCTCCACCCGGCAATACAGTTTACTATGGAAGTAGAGGAGGACAAAAGCCTATCTTTTCTAGACGTCAAATTAAGCAGAAAGGAAGATGGCAGACTGGGACATACGGTGTATAGAAAACCCACACATACAAACCAGTATCTCCATGCTACCTCACATCACCACCCATCTCAAAAATTAGGCATCATAAACACGCTGGTCAGAAGGGCAACACGTATTTGTGAAGAAAGTAACCTAGAAGAGGAATTGAATATACTGACAAAAGTATTAGAAAGTAATGGCTATGAAAAGAAGGATATAAAAAGAAGGATAATGTCGGTAACAAATCCAAAGAATATTTCCAAGATGGATGATGCTAATACGGATAAAAGAATAGCGTTCCTTCCCTATGTCAAAAATGTCACGGATAGAATCGCAAAAACGCTTAAGAAACGGGACATAAGGACAGTGTTCGGTACGACCTCAAAAGTAAGAAACTTACTAAAATCAGTAAAAGATCGGGACCCACTTGAAACAGATGGAGTATATAAATTAAATTGCAAAAGCTGTGAAACAGTCTACATAGGGCAGACTGCCAGAAACATAATGACAAGAATAAAAGAGCACAAGAGTGCATGCAAGTTGGGCTACCCGGATAAATCAGCTCTTGCAGAGCACTACATAGAAACAGGGCATAATTTCTCATTTGAGCCAAATGTCCTTGGAAAGCCCAAAAATCATCAAACCCGTTTAATAAAGGAAGCCATAGAAATATACAAGCATCCTAATAACATAAACAGGGATGATGGGTTACGACTACGAACCTCATGGTACCCGGTGCTTCCAAAGCCCACGGTACAAACTCCACACACTTAACCACATACATTGCCCGACTGCGACACGGTACAAATTCCTCACAATTAAACACACTAAAAACTACACTCATACATTCAGCCCTGAAGATGGACACTGCAATGTGCTCCGAAACGTCGGCAATACAAAGCCCACAAACACGGCATAATAACCCAGAAAAACACTATCTATATCACTCTAAAAATTAATTTTTGTCCATTTACCAAGGGGTTCATGATAGACGCTGTGCAACTTCCCCAGCCCACTATACCATAGGTAGCTACTATGTATTGGATGTAGAGTACCCTTTCGAGGCAAATTTTTTGTCCTGAATGAAAAATATTTTTAAAAAAATCAAAATATTTTGTATTACACACTGAACAAATTCTATGCAACTTTTGCCCTCTCTATTAAAAGCCGTTTACACGTAGACAATGCAATATTGTTTTGTCCCAGGACTTGACCACTGTCCACGTGTAAATAGCAATATGTAGGACAAAACACTGTCCCAAGACCAGTATTGCCAATGCCAATTTTCCAAATTCCACAAAAATCTAGATCAAATTACCCAAATGGGAAGAAATCAAAGGCCCGATTCCCCACAAATTCCCCAGATAATTATCTCAAAAAAAGAAAAAAACAGTTTTAATAAAATATATGCATAAAATATACATATAATAACATTAAATACAAACTGGCTAGAACCGTAAGTGTGTAGCGAGAGTCCACCACCGGTAACTTTGCCATTTATGTTCACATATAATATTACAATATTTTTAAATTCAAACAAAATAGACTTAAGGCCCAATCATCCTCGATATTTCGAGGGGATGTTTGTAGGCTTTTAAGAAGAATTTATTGGAATATAAAAATTTAGTTAGTAACCTACCTTAGGATTATCTTGCGCTTTTTTTATCACCAACTTTTAACAACCATTCATCATTTTTTGCAAAAAACCGTTATTATTTTTGAAAGAGAATAAAACAAAACGTAAGCAGTCGTTTGTACTAGTACCTAATGTGCTCATTCGACTGTCATTTTTTTCATTTTCCGTTAAAAAAGGGATCCCCGAATTATTATTTGAAGATGATGGTGTGTTGCTATTAAAAAAATATCGATTTCATTCATCATAATTGATGTTTTAATCACTTTACATCAAACTGTCGATGTGTTATCTAAAGGTAAATGAATAAATGGTAAAATGTTAAAATCCTTGCCTTTTCCCCGCATAATACCAATCCCTAATAAATCCCCAATCGAGTTGAGATTCCCCGGAGTTTGGGGAATTCCCCACAATTTGGCAACCCTGCCCGAGACATCGCCACCGAGATAGATGGGTAGGCTACCTCCGCGGAACAATGATTCACCCCCCATCGTACGTGGCCAACGCGTCGCTCACAAAAAAATGTTTCAGTCAAAAATGGCGACAATGAAGACAATCCTTTTTAATATAAGGTTCGTCCTTTAACAATTTCAATACATCTTGGTATACAATTAATAATATTTATCGTGACGCTCGTAATAAACGCCGCAGTGCTTCATTTTCGCAGCTTTCACGTGTGAACGTATTTTCGTGTTGTCCCAGCATTCTATCCTGCGCGGTCGAGACTGTTCACGGAGCTAGGACATGACAATATTGTCATATCTATTGTATTGTCCACATGTTAACGGCCCTTTAACAATAAAAAAAGTATTTTCAACGTATAGAGATAATATGACACAAGAAAAAAAAACTAGTTGCACATGTTGAGTATAATATTGAGAAAACAACAATAGTCACCTTGCGGTTGCATTAAATCAGCAAAACAGATTTTCTTTTCCACTACAAATCGAATGTAACAAAAGTACAAAAAAGCAAGGAATCATTTTCTTTATCAAGAGACAAAAAACTTTTCAAATATTCTTAACTCGGGCGCCGTGTAACTTGTAAAGTTCGTAACCCACTAACTTAGCGACCCGGCGACAGTCCTCTGGCTACTCGGACGTGACTTGCGTTTTGCCCCGTTTAAACAACATGTATTGTACTCGAACAGAAATGGATAAACAGTAATTAATGGTGGTACGACGGCAGCGTGACTCAGAATAAGAGCCAAAACTCGACATCTGTGGATATGCCATTGTTACACCGACTGTTTCTGTAGGTTACCAGGAGTTAGCAGCCCACTTTCTCACAGCTGAAATCTAATTCCAAACCGGCTAGTTCGACGAGCGAGACACATTTTTATATTACACACAACAGTACGGACATTATTTAGAATTATACATAATGTACATACTACATACACATAGGAATAGGAATAAGTATGAGCGTTAAACCAGTGACTGTTACAGATTACGTAATGCCTTGGAACAGATCTGTATGCTTTAGATTGCAAATACTGATTATAGTCTACACCACATAAAACTCAAACTAAAAAAGAACACACAATAAAAAATTGAAGCAATTATATTCTTCCAATTAAGATATACAAATTTGCAAACGTCACGCTCAACGCCAATCAAATCTAAGCCAATATGTTGACTGATGTGAATCAATAAACCCTACCGAGAAAAAATATAAATATATTGTGGGCGTAGAGATGAGTTTTTTTTTAATGATTTTTATTTACCGTATTCCTCGGAATATATTTTTTAATATAGGAACATGATTTATTTTGTGCAATAACGCCGATTCGTATTTTATTTTAATACGTTTTGATATTTTTTTAACCTGTATTGGGTGTGAGCATATTTTGTTAATTTAAAAAAAACTTTTTTTTTCTTGTAATTTTTAACATTTGCACTGCACTCTCGTACTAGTTCAGTTTGTATATATGCAATATATACATACATGTAATTTTTAAACTTTTTATATTTTTTAATTTTTCTTTCCCAGATTGTATAATGTATACATCATTTTGAATTTATTTCCATACCTAGTATTATGTTTATTTTGTTAATTTTAAATGTTTTTTATACTCTTTTAATTTGTAGTGTATCATAATTTTTATTCTGCTTTACCTAGTTTAAAATATAAAAAACGTCTTTGAATAAATATTGTAATCTGTAAGTCCTTAAATGAGTTTTTTTTTAAAACTCCTTGGGAATATTATATAAAATTATGTATAGTATGTTTTCAATTTAATAAAAATATAAAAAAAGTATAGTATATTATTAATTACAACGTCACAATTTTGAAAAAAACAACCAACTGAAGGTGGTGATATTTCGTATGTTTGAATTTCCCTGCAGTCAAACATTAACATTAGCAATCGATTCTATGAACCTTACAAACCTATTATTTATTTATTAATTTGAGTAAGTGATTGATTTTTTTGGTGCAGTTGATTATATTTTGTTATAGAAATAAGAGGAGAGTGACACTTTAACCCACAGATAAAAAAACATAGAGATCGGTGTTATCGCTTTAAAAGCGACAATAGTAAATTCATCATCATGAAACCCTTATGGTGCGGACCTGGCGGTCTATAGGACACTGCACTGTCAACGTTAGTGCGGCATGCGGCGTATCTCAAGTATCCGTTACAAGAAGGTAAGGTGATTAGTCCAGGAACAGCGAAATATTCACCGTATGAACAAATATTTTATTTATTTATTTCCTATTCAGGAGAAGAGTACAAGTTTGGATTTAGTCTAAGGGAAGAGACCATTGTAGGAGACTGATGCGAGATATTGAATAGATGTATGTATAGAACATTGCCTGTCACTGTCCGTGAAAGAGTACAGCAGAACCTGAGGCAGTCGATTCCTTGCCGCGCACAAGAACTCGGCCTTTCGCAGACTTCAACTTGGCGAATATTGCGTCGGGACTTAGGCTTACACCCGTACAAGATCTAACTGACCCAGGAACTCAAAGTTCATGACAATAGACAAAGCCGTTTGTTCGCTGACTGGACTTTGAATCGTTTGGAAGACGACCCCAATTTTTGCCGAAAAATAATAAGAGGCTCATTTTTGGGTGAATGGCTGTGTTAACAAGCAAAATAGCCTTATATGGGACGACACCAACCCACGCGAGGTGCACCAGGTGATAATGCATCCTCAAAAAGTTATCGTTTGGTGTGGATTTTGGGCGGGGGGCGTCATTGGTCCGTACTTTTTCGAAAACGACGTTAGTGAGGCGGTCATCGTCAAAGGCGACCGCAACAAAACGATGATAACCAATTTCTTATGGCCCAAACTGAACTATATGGACCTAGACGACATGTGGTTCCAGCAGGACGGCGCTACGTGCCATACAGCGGATACCACGATTGACGTTCTGCATGAACGATTTGAGGGTAAGGTTATCTCTCGCAGGGGTGATCTAAATTGGACACCAAGGTCATACGATTTGACCCCGCTAGACTTTTTCTTGTGGGGTTTCTCGAAGTCACACATATACCACAATTGACCAATGTCCTAAAGGTGAACGTAACACAGGCCATCGCTCAAATTCAGCCAGATCTACGCCGAAGAGCCATTGAAAATTGGACCACTCGGATTCGTGCCACCGTGAGAAGCCGAGGCGGGCATTTAAACGATGTCACATTTCACACTGAATGGCACATATGGGCCTTTCAAATAAAAAAAATATTTTGTGAATACCCCACACACAGCTTGTTTTGTTTCATTTCAACATCTACCCGCCTTTATTAAAAAAACCTTTATATACTAAGTGACATTTGACATTGAGTTTGACATTTAAATATTTTCGTTTCGTCGTTATCGTGCGTTGTTTGTTAAAGATCTACCGCGTCCAATCGTGAATCTAAACCTAAAATTTCATCAAAATCGATCTAGCCGTTTACGAGGAGTTCAGTGACATACACACGTACAGAAGAATTATATATATATTTATATTTAAAAGATTAAGTGTGTATCCAGATGTTCATTTAAATATATAGGAATGTAATAATATTGTATTTGTTATTTTTGGTATTGTTTAATAATATGCATGCTTTCACTTTCCATTATGTCGTATCCCAACTCAACACAGGGCTCTTGGCCCCATAGAGTTAGGATACGTTATTATTTTTTTGTATGAATAAATAAATAAATATTGCATGCGTGTATATATATATATATATATATATACATATATATATATATATATATATATATATATATATATATATATATATATATATATATATATAGTTGGATAATTAATATAGCACCATTTTTGTGAAAATCACCTCAAGGGCGCTGTACAATTAATAAATATCCCAGTACGTCTTGCAGCTACAGAGCGCATGGACGGTTGGGATTCTAGTTCCTCGTTTTCATTAAGATCAATCAAAAATTATAACAGATAGGAGCTAGATTACAGAACGTCTTGCAGCTACAGAGCGCATAGACAGTTAGAAATTTAGCCCCCATTTACACATTTTAAAAATTGACAAATTAATTTAGTGTATTAATGATACTAAAAAATAAATAATAATATGAATAATAAAAAGGAGTAAGATTACAACGCGTCTTGCAGCTACTAAGCGCATAGACGATTGGAATTCTAGACCCCATTTACAAAATTTAGGTATTTTAAAGTTGATATATGAAAGATAGATAACCAATCATCGTGCAGCTACAAAGCGCATGGACGAGTGGAATTCCATCAAAGTTAGAATGATATCAATAAATTTAGAAAAAATAGAGCATAGTAGTAAGTTTGTCAAGTGTTTTGCCAAGAAGTAAGCAATAAAAAACTAAATAAATAAAGCACTGTATCAACTCCATGGTTAAAAAAGGGAGAAAGATGTCCAAAGATAATCTTTTGTAGACAGTAGGTAGATACCGTCAACATGTGGCCCACTGGCTGCTGGAGAATTTCGGGAAACGCACGTGTGTAGACTGGGGGATTATGCCTATTGTTCCAACGACTTGGTGTCCATTTTGGTCCGTATCATTTCATTTTATGAGACGCATCATTCCTGTTCAATTCACTTTTAACATGAATATTACACAAACGCGTGTATGAGCGGTTTGATTTATCATTCTGTATGTTATTAGAAGGCAGATATTTGAAATATTATGTATTTTTCAATAAAGGTCAGTTCACTTTTAGTAGCACTGTTGTAATTTATTAATTATGGGTGTATGGGTGATGCATTCTTAAACGGTTTTCATGATTCACATAAAATTTTATGATTTAAAGGTTACAGCCGCATTATTTTTTTAAAGTTTCCATTGTTCACTATTTGTCACATATTTTGTTAAGAATAAAGTATAAAACAATGCTATTAAATAAATAGTCTTCTTTTTTCCACTGTTTGTCTAAAACATGACTACACCACTACACACTAACGACTTATAAACATTAACTCATTGTTTTCTAACATATAACAACTTATTTTTAAATTTATTATAAGATTATAAGCTACGATTGGAGAGGAACTATATTTCACGCCCAGCCCGTACGGTGGCTGAGCGCGAATATTGAAAAATATTTTAAATTATTTTAATTACTATACTAATACTAATGTTTACAATATGTACTACATTATTACAGTAAACATAACAGCGTTGTTTTAAATCAATAAGTTTTCTTTCATTCTTCATACCTTCAGGCATCTCATTATACAGTTTTAACCCTTTATAGATTAAGCTATTTTGTGGTTTTGTATATTTTGTGTTATGGAATGTGTGATAGTAAATGAGATGATAAATAAAGACATATTTAATTTTAAAATATAAGAAAAACGATAATCAAAAGGAAATCAAGATTATTTTTGTTTTCGATGAGACAACTGAAAACATGTTATTAACATTATTAATTTGCCTGTTTTAAGGCGTTTCATTGAATTGATCAAATCTCGACGAAAGATAAGAACCAACGTTGCGTTGTCGGTCAAGGCGTCTTTTTAATATTACGTATGTCGTCTCGGCGCAGTAGCAACCATCTCTCGGTATTATGATATATGTATGCCTGCAGAATATTGGCTTTAGCTTTAATAATAATACCAATTGGCATTCTCGGTGTGCACCACTTACTGCTTACTGCTTGCTGGTTGATAGTCATCATTCTGCTTGCGAGTGGTGAATAGACTGAATAGCGTACAGTCCGCCGCCGCCGGTTGGTGCACTTATCAGGACATCTTTACTCTATTATACGATGGCAGAATTTCAACTTGAAATTACGCAATTGACAAATTTGATTTACGCAACATATCTATGGACTACGAACCTTGACTCAAATTAAATATAGCCCGTTTTAAAACACATTATTTAATGTCGATACATCTTTAATTAAATTTTTAATTATCCATAAAAACACGTTTGTTTTGGGAGGATAAATATATTTTTTTCATACAAGCCTACACATGTTCATGTATAGGTTTAAATAAATCAATTGTATTTTTTGTAAATGTAAAAGGCTGTAGAAATAAAGAAATAATATGATATAAATATAAATATAAATAAAAAAAATAAGAAAATATAAACTTTAGTGTACAATGCTCTTTAGAACAGTTTATCCTAGTGAGGAGTACTCTTTGATCAATATTGCATTTATTTTCCCAAATCATATCTATGTATAGCAAAAAATATACCACTTTAAAAACCAATAAATCAAATAAATACGCTAGTTACAATATTTTGTTTATTCACTTACTAAGTCAAATTAGTTATGTGATTTTTCGCCAATTCTTTAGCTTTAAAAATATGCCTTATCGAGTAGCTTTTCATTCCGTAGTGCCGGATCCTGCGTTCTTCTGCACATTAATTTCCCACCATGGTTTTAATGTTTGAAATAATTGTTTGTAAATTCAACGGTGCAAACATGAATCGAGTGGTGTTTTTGAATTATGTAGATCTAAACCTCCGAAGACCTACATTTTTAATGGGTTACCGAATACCAAGGTTTTTTAAATGCAAATAAAGTGATAACTTTGTGACAATTTCCCACCAAGAAAAATATATTGATGGCTGATAAGTACAAAATCACCCACTCGAGATATTTCTTTAGCTTTGTTTAGCCACAAACTTGTCAACTTGTTTGACATAAGCAACGCGATGGTGTCATGTTTTATACAAATAAGAAGATAAATAATCGAACAATTTTACATTTACATTACGGTTCAAAATACCAAACAGAAATCGTGGCGGAAACGAGAGCAAAATACGATTCTGAGTAAGATAGCTCGTATTTATGGGAAATGAACGCCGAGAATGCAAGTTCATCTTTCTAAATATTTTTTACCATAAGGCCTATTAAGTTAAGTCATCAATTTTAATGCTGGTAAAAGATTTCCATTTTTTTAGCAAGTTAATTGCAACTAATAAAAAATTACCCTAAAATTGAAATATTTCGATAAGAGATAATATCAAATACACATATTTTTTATAAAAAAATTGTAATAAATCTGTTTTGTTGAGTGTACCGTTTTTCTTTTTTTACAATAATATTGAACTTGATAAAAATGTAAATTTACACATTCATTGCGATTTACTTAATTTTCCGCGAAAAAAAAAGTACTGATATCCAGCTAAGATTTGTTTTTTTAAATAAATCATAATATAAAGAGGGTATCGGTGATTTGATGATTTTATAAATTAGCAAATCAACGATACAAATGTTTTAAATGCCAGGTTTGGTAAATAATCAGGATTAGAAGAAGGAAAATCTGTTAATACCGTTTTAAATCAATCCGTTTTTCTTGGAATAAAATTTTATTCTTTTTTCAAACTTAAAATTAGTTAGTTAAACTACCTACCCTTTAGATTTGTTTGATAAAAATAACAAAAGTAGAAAAGATTTAGAATTGAAAGATTTGTCGATTAATTTTAGTACTTTTAATGCTACACTCAAATTAATTCAATTTAACATATTAAAGTATAACAATACTCACTAATTGAGGAGATGGTTTCAAACAACAGAAGCAGCGGATTGTTGTAATCAGCAGTTTGTGATTTGCCACCAGATTGCCACTTAGTGACAAGTGGATGAACCTGCCAACAATGTTAAATAATAAATTAATGTTTACCCCGTTTGTCAACCTGCGGGATTAGATAAGAAAGGTATCTAGTATCTAGGAACAAAACAAACCAAGTTATATAATGCGCATAATATAATACATACATAAGTGATAAGTCAGTTAACATTACAAGTCCTTACACTCCTATAGACGCATGTTGTCCTCACAGGAAAACATACCTACTATTATATAAATTAAAATACGACAAAATAGTCCTTCTTCAGGGTTGATCCGTCGATAAGAAACCGGTAGACACAAATAATTAAGTAATGTGAACTAAGAATTTTTTAAAATTATTTTTGTTATTAATCAATATATTTAGATAAAAGATACATGTTTTTTTTAAATTCTAATACAAATCTACTTTTATACATCTAGTAAATGTTATAACTGTAACTCTCCAAAAAAAGAAACTAGCTCTTGTGCCTGGAGAGTGACTTACACTGTTATAGTTATTGATTTATTAGAATTTATATAATTTCAAATACACGAGGAAAATAAACTTATACGATATAAAAAGAAAAACATAAAATAATAATACGATAATACTAATTAAAATGGAATGCTGTTTTTACACGGGTTCAAAAAATTTATTTAAATTTACTTTGAATTTATTTATTGATATTATAGGTTTAACCACGCCACGACAGAAGAACTACTATGGAGATAGAACAATGGGAATTTAGTACCAAAACTGTATAATTTAATACCAGCTGAAAATCGTGAGGAAAAAAATCTAAATTCATTTAAAAAATAGTCAAAAAAATATTGTTTAAGTATAAAAAAGTGTGCATATAAATAAATTTTATTCTTCAATTATTATTAAACTATGTACTTAAGTACTTATAATTTATTTTTTTTAAATGTAATGTAACCCGCAGACAAGCTTCGGCTTTGCGGGAACAAAAATACAATTATGTATGTTACTGATTTGTTAAAATAAATAAACCTTTAAAGAAATAAAAAATAAATTGGTTTGGTTGCAGACACACGAGCCTGGTGTTCAAGGGTAGAAATCAACTATATTAAAACTTTATTTTCATTTTCTAGCATGGTTATTAAACATGTAGGTACGTAACAGTGCTCATGTATGTATTATATTATACGCTCAAGCTTATGGCAAATGAGGTCACAAAGACATCGATAAACTAAACTGAAAAGTTTAATTGATATTTTATCATTTTATTTTATCAAAATTATAATTATATTATATTATTAATATTGAAAATGTATTTACTACAGGATAAAATAATAAAGAGCACATGAAAACTGAAAGACCCATTTCACACCTTAGTAAAAATCCACATGGCAAGATAAAATAATAGAGTGGTTGAATTAAAATTATTTGTATTTATTTAATGCCAGGCAAACGTCATTTAGGCCGACTCATCTCTACTCGATTTCCTTTTGTAGGATTTTTACCCAAGAGTAGCGCTGAATACAAAATATAATAAATAGCAATCCATCTTAATTTTACCGTACCGTGGATAACATAATAGTTCACAATGAGAAAATGCAAAAAATTAAATTAATCTATGTAAACCTGTATATGTGTCTATCGTTTCTCTCTTTTCGTGAGCATTTATTTAACATTCAGAGTTACCATGCTACTTATCTTTTCATCAATAAAATGCCGTTTTTACGGGGACAGTACAATATTGTTCTGTCCCAGGACTCGATTGTTCTGAGACATTGTCATGGAGTTAGACGGGCAGGCTATCTCCGCGGAACGATGATTAGCCACACCACCGCGCGCTGCCACATTGTCCTCGTGCGAGCGCGCATGGACAGGGCCATGTGACATTAGCGATTTGCGTGTCGCTCCCGCGCATTTTTTGTGCCGAAAATGGTGACAGAAAAAAAACATTATTATTAATTTTTTAAATTTGTTTATCTATACATATATTAATTTACATAGAAATATAATTACAAAAATACACTTTAGAAAAATAAATCTTTAAATTAAGCTATAACATAAATTGTAAAAAATGCCCACAAAGACTACAGCGTCTGAGCGTGGGCCATTTCTTTTTTAATTGTTAAAAAGTTTATAGCACATATATATGGTATGACATGACAACAATATTTATTTGCAGTGTGCATTTATTTTTCATTTAATTTTTTTTTTTTGAAGAATGCGTCTATTTGTTTCGTCCTTAAACATTTCGAATACATCTTGGTATAAAATAAATAATATTTTGCGTGAACTCTCATTTCTCTACATTTTCGTAGCGTTCACGTGTGAACTAGGGCAGAATTTTCGTATTGTCCTAGCGTTCTGTCCTGCGCAGTCGAGTCTGTTCATCGAGCTGGGACAAGACAAAATTGTCCTATCTATCGTATTGTCCACGTGTAAACGATACTTCATTTTATTGTGTTTGTGCTAACAGAGTACCTACGAATGATATTCTTTGTTTTAAAGGAATTCTAACCATTTCATTCCCCGGAATTTCAATCTCAGTATAAAATTAATGTACTCAACGATTTCGTTCTTCGATTTCTTTGTTATCTACTTTCATATAACGGCTTAAGAGGAATCGCGGCTGACTTTTCTTCATACGAACGTATTCTCGTATTTTCTCCCTGGATTATGGCACTTGCACAGTAATTTATAACACACTACAGATATTTGCTATTGGCGTGTCCCTAACGTTTTATTTTTTTGGTAAAATGTTTATCATGGGAACTAGGACCATCCAAAAACCCCTAAAAGCGCCTAGTTTTATCTGCCGTCTGCGGACGCACGGTGAATAAATATGATTACTATTTTTGAAAAACGCAAAAGGTACCGACAGAGAAAATTTTTTTCTGATATTTTCTTAAAAAAAGAAAACAAAATCGGTTCAGTTTTGAGGTGCGGAAAGCGGGACAACGAAACGTCGATTTTGTCTTTAGTTAGGCATAATCAGTCCGATGCAAGAGTGACAGAAAAATAATGTTCAAATATCAAACTTATCTGCCACCACATGGACTTAACTAAGGCTGTAGTTTCATAAGAAGTCATTTTCATATTGGTCAATAGACGGGTTTACAATTTTGCTGAAAGCATACTGCAAAAATGAAATGTTTACAATATTTTTTTTTTTAATCTATAAAAAAGAGTTGGAATTAAAATATTTTAAACAATTATTGAAGGCAAAATTTTACTTAAGCGTTTGCCACACTGCCACAAAATTTGTGTGATTTGAAATTCTTGTATTTCTTATTAAAAACAAAAAGTCCAAGCAAATTTTCTTAATTTTGCTTGGATCGCTTTTTTATATAATCTATCATCTTTAAATCGTCGGAAGATATTTTGCTTAAATACTTCGTCTTTATATGTACCTGAGCTTAGTCTTAATTTCAAGAGGCGTAATCTACCAGTCGAAAATAAATTTTATTTTATTTATTTACGTGTATATAAATTTTAAGTCCATTTTTAACCAGAAATTATTTTTCCATCTAATGTCATTTAATTTTTTTTTGATGGTGCGATTTTGAAATAACGGCGTTTAAAAATAACAAAAGCATATAATTTTCTTACTTTTATGGAGTCCTCGCTGTTCGGTTTTAAAACATAACAGGTAAGAATATAAATAATTTGAGTTTATTTATATGATTAAGTTTATATTCCCAAAAAGGCGCCTTTTCATTTTATGTCACATAAATGCCAACGATGTGAAAGTTCAAAGAATGATTTATCTAAGAATCACATGACATTGGAATGATATATCTCATAAATGCGAAGAGTATTAAAAAAATACATTTATTTCTTTGTGTTACATAATATCTAAAATATCCCGAAGGCTGAATATTTTATCAACTTATTCAAAAAAATATTAGCAGTCTGTGCACGCTAAACGGGGTTTAAAAAAGTTTGTTGAAATTGATTTTGAAAATTTAATCAGGCAACAAAGAAATTTCGGTATCTTGATCAATTAAATTTTAGCCGCATAAGCCCTGTTTATGAATAGACTTCTATATACCCTCCTCAACAATGCTCTCCATCTCTGTTGTAATATGTTATTCTTGATAATCAGTCCTTGTTTACAAACATTTGGACAAACTTAAAATATTGTTGATCGAAGCAACTGGTCCAAGAAATAGAAAAATGTTTTCAGGTGTTGCGTTGCTTAGCAGGTGAAATACTTCAGTCAGATGAATCAGACCCATATCATCAAAGGTTTTAGCTCTTTGGAAAAGATTTGCAGATGGAAGATTTTAAGAAATATAGATGTTCGAGAATATGTAGAATGGTGAATAGTAGATAATGTAAAATGGTCACTTAAACCAGCCAATGAAGGTCATAAGCTCTGTAAATGCGTAGAAGTTTATGTTCCCTTCTCAAAAATGTTCTTCATCTCTGTTGCAAAATGTTTTTCTTTACAACTCCCTGGAGGGTTAAATCTTATATTTGTGTGCAAACATTAGGACATATTGAAAAATACCGCTTAATTAATTACACCTATCTTTAAAGTCCTCAGATGTGATGCGCCATATCATGTAATGTAATGTGACACAAAAGTACAATCGACAAAAAATAAAATATAAAAACTTGCTTATCGTCCATACATACGAGGGCGGATTGATAATGAAGCTACCTAGCGCTAGATGGCAGCACAAATACAAAAAAGATTTTTTTTCCAAATTGCGATCTGTCAAACGGCAGCTGTTAAAATGTCACCCAAATTCATCGATTAGTTTATTTGTTGTAGTCTTTTGAAGTAAACAACTTTTGTGTTTCTTGAAAAATGGAAAAAAGCGAATTTCGTGCAGTGATTAAACACTATTATTTGAAAGGGAAAATGGCGAAAGAGACAAAAGAAAAGCTCGAAACTCATTACGGTGAGTCTGCTCCGTCAGATTACATGGTAAAAAATTGGATTTCTGAATTTAAACGCGGCCGAACAAGCACTGCAACAATGCCATCAAAAAGAAGGCCAAAAGAGGTGGTTAATGAAGAAAATATAAAGAAAATCCTCGATATAGTTATGAATGATCGCCGAGTGAAGTTGCGTGAGATTGTTGAAATGTTAAACATCTCATATCAACGTGTGTTCAACATTTTGTATGAACATTTGCATATGTAAAAGCTATCGGCAAGATGGGTGCCGCGTTTGCTCAGTGTCGAACAAAAACGAGTTCGAGAGACCACTTCACAGCAGTGTTTGGACATGATAAAGCGTAATCCTGTTGATTTTTGGCGTCGATTAATAACTGTTGATGAAACGTGGGTGCACCACTATACACCAAAAATCAATCGAAACAATGGGTGGAAGCTGGTGGAAGTTCTCCGAAGAAGGCAAAGGCAGTGAAATCGGCTGGCAAGGTTATGGCCACTGTATTTTGGGATGCACTCGGAATATTGCTTATCGATTATCTTGAAAAAGGATCCACAATCACAGGAAAGTATTATCGTGCATTATTGGATCAATTGAATGATGCGATCAAGGAAAAACGACCACATTTAAAGAAGAAAAAAGTGCTCTTTCTTCAAGACAACGCACCGGTTCATACAGCATTAGATACGATGCTAAAATTACGTGAAATACACTTCGAATTGGTTGATTATCCACTTTATCGTCCAGATTTAGCTCCTAGTGATTTTTTTCTGTTTCCAAACTTGAAAAAATGGCTCGCAGGAAAAAGATTTAACTCAAACGAAGAAGTTTCCGAAACTAACGCATATTTTGAGAGGTTCCCGAAAACGGAACGGTATAAAAAAGTTGGAATATCGTCTTACTAAGTTTGCCGAAGTAAAAGGAGACTATGTTGAGAAATAAATGTTTTTTTTTAAAAAAACAAGGTTTTTTTCCTACTTAGGTAGCTTCATTTTCAATCCGCCCTCGTACGTTATTGTTGGCTGGAAGATACTGCTTTTAGCAATAAGTCCGCCAAAGTACATATGTTACTGTATTTAAATTAAATATTTTTTTCTGTAACGCATATATATTTTTTTTTAGATACAACTCCATAATTGAAGATTTTGATAAAAAGGTTTTTGCACAGGTTCTGAAGATGCCTATTTAGGCGAAAGCGCTAGATGGTCAAATTAAACAAAGCAAAACATAATCAAGGAATTTTATTGATATTTTTAATTAAAATCATTGTTCTGTAACGATTTTTAAATACATTAATTATTTAAGGAGTCGAACCATAAATCTCACGCATTGTAGAGAGATTCAACAAAGTAGCTTTACGAAACGTAATATTATTTTTTTCAAATGTACATAACTGTAAATATAACAAAATTGTGTGAAATCGTAAAGGACAGAAGGCGGGCAAAGAAGCGCGTGGGGCGGTCATAAATAATTGTGACATGAGCCAGTCTATTACAACGGTTATGTTATAGGAATGCTTATTACACAAACATGAATATATGTACAAGTATACTTATGTTTGTGTTATAATAATATAAAATTCAGAAAAAATGTAGGTAATGTAGCTAGTAATAGATACACATATTACGATGGTTGAGATAAAGGAAGGCAATTTAATTAGATTGATGATCCAATATTTTGATTAGCCCGTTTAGCTACCGCTGCTAATAATGACCGTTAACAATGCATTATTGCATTAATTGATAAATGGTATAACACATAAGTAATTTACTATTGTATGTACGGTGATTGGTCGTGATTAGTGATTGCCTACTACCTATCAATAATAATTATTAGATTTTTCTTATCAACGTAAGTAAATAAATATTAAAAAATCTAGGTATTCATATATTGAATCATTTGACGATAAAAATGTATGAGTTGAGTCAACGGAAGCTACCAGAATATTTTTAAGCGCGGCGAAAATATTATGAAATTTGCGAATATGTAACAATTTAGATTTTCCTGAAATTACAGTCTCCTGCAATATGAAACAATCAATATCGGATAACTACATCACAGTAACGGACAAACATATATGTATTTCGATATTTGCTACACCGAATATATATTTTCTATATATATGTCATTATTTAGATATTAAAAATATATTAACAGTATGGAACTGAACACGCGTCCGTGCATTATGTAAGGCTGAGGACAAGCGTTATCGACAAAATCAAGAAAGGTGTGTCGAGTTAGTTTGGACATGTAGAACAAATGCACAGCGAAAGAGTGGCTAAACGGATTTACGATGCGAAGGTTTGTGGATGCAGAGAACGAGGAAAACCGAGAAAGACAAGGCATGACCAAATTTAACGAATACTTGAAGATGGACATGTCAAGAGTAGGAATAATCGGCGTGCGTGCATGGGAAGATGTATTGTAATGTAGATGAAACGAGGTCTATATTCAAACACAGAGTGATTTAGCGTTTTATCTTCTCTGACTATTCCCGCGGGGAAACGGGTGATGATTTGTTTGTTTTTGAACACGCATAAGTATATATTTTTTCCGTCCGTTAAAAAAATAATAAAGAAATGTTTGGCACCTGGTAGAAGCCTTGATTATAATAATTGTTGTTCTTATCACAGAAATCGCGATCTGGTGCATACAGCATTACAATGAAAAAAAATTCTGGGCTATCTTTTTTTATTTCCACAAATATAATATTTTACGGAACCGGTCTCAATAAAACAAATCAAATTACTCTTCAATAGTTTTCGAACTAATATTATGTACAAACAGGGGTAAGGATATATATTTCTGCAATAAATAAATGTATAAATTAACATATCAAATCGACCACAAACCGCAAAACTACAAAAGGGAAAAAACAAGTCGAGCTTCTCACTTATTCATACAGAGTAGATCTCGACTCTTTGACGGCATATAAAGAGGGAACAAAGATATAAAGAAGGTACAAAGATACCAGAAATAAAAATGCTGAATGAGTGCCACACACTTTACACGAAGTGCCGCGGTTATCAAACAAAAGTAGTCATGATTTTGAAATTCCACAGCGGAATGCAAATGTTTCCGGAGCGAATCTTTGCCGGGTCAGGAAATACATATTATGAAGGGTACACGGCAAGAATGGGCTCATTATTAATTTATTAATACATTATGTATGCGTATGTTACCTACCTTGTTTATTGTTGACATTACATCGTATGCACTGCATTTTTTTGCACCACAACAGGCCAGGAGGTCCATTTACAGTGGTGAATTATAACACAGAACACCCCAGGCTTGAGAAAAATCACATTTTAATTTTGTGTTCTTACCGGGAATCGAACCCGAAACCTTCCGTGCGTGAGTAAAGCGTCTTTACCACTACGTCCCGGAGCCTGCCTGTGTACATTTTGTAGTTACCTACCGTATGTATAAAGAACTAGTTGCACATTATTAATTCAATATATACCAATTCAATTTTTTTTAGTAATCAAACCTATCTAGTACCAAGCTTTCTTCTGTACCCTCTTCCATATAAATACACGTTTTAAATATATTTATTTATTACTTGCGCACCTAAAACATTCATTCAAAAACGCACATACACACATGAATACAAACGTCGCACACACACAATTATGTAAACTCTTTTCTTATATGTAGTATAGTATTAGATTAACAGTGGATTTTTTTTCAATTGGCTCTAGTATTTTTAATACATTTCTAATTTGTTTAGCTGTAAAAATCCAGAATAAAATAAAATAACGAACAAACAACGAATTTTACAAGAGAGCAAAAACAAAAATAAAAACGTAGAACTCTCGATTCATGTATTTTATGAAACATGTGTTTAATTGATAAAATATATTTTTTAACATACAATCAGAAAAGAACAAAAAAAACGTAGGCTTAAAATATTTCAAAAAACTTTTTGGAACTGACAAAAACGAGCTTGTTTCCAGCTGTTTCTGAGACATCGAGCCACTTTTTGTTAGTATTTATTTCATACTGTTGATCTCGTTCAGGAGAAAAAAATGGCATTAATACCTCAAAAAAAAAAAATATGCAATGAACCCGTTTTAGCCTTGTACCCTTCGTATGCATATAACCCAAACAAGAACAATGTAACGCATAACGTGTATGTGGTATGTACATAATATGTAGGACGCTTTTTGATGTGGCTTTACTATACCGGACAGTTGATAAGAGACAGTATTGTCAAAAAAGTTTGTAGGTATTAGGTAGAATATTATTATTATAAAAGTTGTAGGGAAGTGAAAAAGATAGTAAAAGAAGAACAAAAAATATTTCTAGTCAATAATGCAAAAAAACACAAGAATTTAAAAATAAATTTTTTGCCAGTTTTTTTAACGCCTTGGTGTAATGCGTTTGGTATGTTTTATTAATTTTTGGTAAGTTTTTTATTTCAATCAAAAAGGCTGTACATCTTAACCCCACATCATAAAAATTTAATGCAATCGGTGTTAATTTCTGATCGGATCGTATTTCCGAGCTAGACAACAGTGCATCAAAACACCAAATCATCAATCGGAATGGGTTAATATTGCCGCTGGAGCACCTCAAGGTGGAGTTTTATCACCATTACTATTTTCCCTGTTTATCAATCCGATAGCAGAATGTCTCAATTGTTCATATCATCTCTATGCAGATGATTTACAACTATATCTTCATTGCAGACCTGCAACACTAGCGAAGCAATAGAATCGATGTCTAAAGCAAAGACAAACACAGGACAGTCAAAAATACTACATAATGGACTTAAACACTACAACGACCTACCTTACTACTTGAAAACTTTTAATGGAGACAAATTTAAAATCAATCTGAAAAAGCACATGATGACTGAACTAACTAGACTAGACGAGACATAAAATGACTAGACAATATTAAATTTCTAATGTAACCCTAACGGGTTTTTTAAAATTGTAAATAAATAAAATAAAAAAATATAAAAAATACACTAAATTGCGTGTCAACATGGACAAAAGAGTATGGTTTACTAATAAACCCATCTAAAACACAAATTTTGTTTGCAGGTAGTCAAAGATTGCTTAGTAAGTTAGACGTATCTTCACTTAATCCTCTTAATGTCAATGGTACCAATATTCAATACAGGAAATCCGTAAAAAATCTAGGAGTACAAATGGATGAACATCTATGCTGGCGAGCTCATACTAATGAATTGAGCCGCAAAATATTTTTCAGTCTACACTCACTTAGGAGGTTGCAAAAATTCTTACCCATTAATACTAAATGCACCATTGTACAAACATTACTACTACCCATTCAAGATTACGCTGATGTTCCCATGACTGATTTAAGCTGTGAGCAACTCGATAAACTTGAACGACTTCAGAATACATGCATGCATAAGGTACATTTTTGGTCTTGGGAAATATGACCACATTTCTGATTATCGTAGGCAACTGAAATGGCTAAAATTAGACAGCGGAGAGACTATCACTCCCTCTCACTTATGTTCAATGTACTCCATAGTCATAACGCTCCTATATACCTGCATGAAATATTTCAACGCTTATCAGTTCATGGTTTACCTCTTCATTTTAATTCTCATGGCACTCTCCTAATACCCATCCACAATTCCTCTTTAACCTCTAACTCATATAGTATTCATGCGGCTCAACTTTGGAATCATCTACCATCCACCATCAAAGGTGTTAATATATTTTCTCTGTTTAAATCACGTCTGAAGAAACATCTCCTTTCTCTTCCATCTCTCCTTCTTTCCTTTTTCCTCTTTTTTCCTTTTCCACATTGAGTAATAGTTTTGGTTTAAGGTAATTATTTAAGGTGATTTAGATTTGATTTAAGGTGATTGATTTAAGGTAAACAAATACGTTTATTTCTATTTTTATATTTCTTTTGCTTTTTAAACTTTATTTTCTATTGAATATGTTTTGTAACTTGAATTATAAAAATAAAACTTTAATTTTATTGGTTGGTTGGAATAATTTGCCATTTGGCATTAGGCCCGCCAATGTAAAATAACATTTTGTACAAAAATTTTAATAATTAAATTAATTAATAAACGCAGAAAAAAAATATTTTTCGATAAATATCCACAGTTGACACAAATAATAAATATAATATATTACTTTTTTTAGTTGTTCCATCACTATTTATGAGTTTATTCCAGAAAAATCCTCAAGTTTGGATTGTTAAAAATAATTACGTATTATTTCATGTCTTTTTTGACGATTTTTAGATGGTTATAACAAAAATAGAATTTCACATTTATGAATTAAGTTGATAGCGGAACTGACACAGGTACAAGTTGTTTCCCGGAACCGTTCGACAGTATGCATGCGGTTAAATATTGTTATAGCGACTTTTCCGTGAATGTGAATTGTTTAATTCGTAAAATTGAAATGTTCAAATCTGTACTGCAAAATCCAAGAAATATCGTTCGTTGACGAAACATCGTAACAAAATATTTTAATAAAGTAATAATCTTATGATATTCTTTAGTAATCATGTTAAGTAAGATTCAGCGGTACATTTAAATCGCGGTTAAAATCACATTAAAATAAAATAAGCATTTCGAAAATCATACAGGATCTGTTGGCATTTGAAATTAATACTTCGAATACTTTAGCATACACAATGGTCACGTTTTAATTACTTTCTTGGCACATCCCCAACTGCATAACAAGCCAACCGAATTAGGCGTGAACACATCTAACAATGTATCATAAATAAATTGATGTTTTAGCTACAATAAAATAAAGTTATTTCGATTAAAATGTACGTGTAAAGATTATTAAAAATTACGAACGCAAATAATTTTAGGGGAAAATTTTAAACTTCTACGAGTGTTGGAGTTTTCAAAGTCTAAAGAAAATCTTCTTATATGAATAATCGAAACTGCAGGAAACAATTTTAACAAATACTCCATCTTAAAATGTTTAATCGCCATATATTATTCAGAAGCGTGGCAAAATGGGTTACTTTTCTGTATATTTAATGATTATTATTTTTAAATAAAGCAATACATTATAATATTTTCACGTAAGGTCGTCTGATAAGCATCACACGCACCGAATTTACATCGGATTACATCGGCTAGAATCCCATCAAATCGGGACGTTATCGACGCATTCAAATGTGAAGAGTATTTTACTTCTCAGTAATTCATATTGTCACATATTTTATATGTAATTTATCGACTTAAAATACTAAAAATATATGACTACCATAAAATATTTCATCGTTTTAAATTAAAAACCTTCGCATTCAGAATTACGTGCGAAATAAGATTTTATTATAAATAAAATATTATCGAAATCCGGAATGACAAATCAGTACCTATTTTTCACACTGGTAAATAGCGATTCAAACCTCGGTTATCTGATTCGAAGATCGCGATACTACTACGAAACAACAACTACTCGGCTCTCTTTTAATCTTTTATATATATTGAAGCTACGGGTATTATTATATGTGAATTGATATGTATAGCGTAAGTCGTTCTAAGTTTCCACACCACTATGAAATAAACGATAATCCGTCCCTATATCCAGCGCAGTCGGAAGTTTCCTGATGAGATCCCTAGAGATCAGGAACGCAGCCACATGTGAAGATTTACTGCAGAAAGCGAGATTGTGACAGACTGCAACACGTAATGTGGCTTGGAAAAAATTGCTGACAGGACGTAGTGTGATTTAACAGAAAAATGTGTGGTTCCAGCGCTCACTAATAATTAGTAAAATGATTATAATCCGAGATAAACCTATGTAGCATTTCCAACCCCACCGACTTTTATGAGAATCTATTAAATTTGAGTTGCATTCTACCGATTTTTTGTGTATCTAAAATCGTTAAGTACTTTACGTCCGACTGAAATTACTAAAAATATCACACCACCTCCCTTCCACTATCAGCGATCTACTAATTATTATTCTTAACATATTCAAAAAGAGATAAAGAACATTTTAGAGAGCTAATATACATGTCTAGGCATCCACGGGGCTTATGACCTGTCCTTGGCTGGTTTAAGTGGCCACTCTATCTTCATCCCTCTGTTGTAATATGTTAATATTGACAGCTCCCTAGGGGGTTGAATCCGGTTCTTGTCTACAAAAATTTAGACAAGCTCAAAACATTGTTGAATTATTATTCTATTGACATGCTGAATATAATTTGTCAGTTAGCTTGTTGTGGAACATTTTTTTTATTTGATATTGGGAATAAAGGGTGATGAAAAAAAATATATTCCTTTAAAAAAAAAATGCATGATATGCGAAACATTAATAATAAACAAGAAACTGTTGCTGAAAAATATGCGAATCCGCATGCTTCAAAATACCTGATAATTCGATTAAATACTGTGTAAAATAAATAATGTACTTTCAATATAATTGTCACTATACTGCGACGCATTTCTGGTAGAGGTCATTTTTTACTACATGTTTTTTAAAATTAAATTTATTCACATGGTAATAAAAATAAAACGCTTTTTATGATTTATGACGCAGAATGCGTGAAATTAAAAAGGTTAATAAATAAAAACATTCAAATAATTACAGTAAAGATCTACATATACGTTTAACTCGATTTTTTCACTCTAAAGTTGATTTACATAAAATAGAAAATTGAATTGAAACCTAAAAAGATTTGAAAGTACCAAAAACATTTTTTTTTTAGAAAATATAAATTAAAAATAATTCTCATGGAAAAGTCTGAATAATTTTTACTCATTTAATTTATTGCAAATTAATTTTAAAATCAAAGTAAAGAACAATAGGGACCCTTCCAAATAGGCAAAAATTAATGAATTTCTGTTTCTATAAGTACCTACTAGTTGGTTTAAATTTCAAATTTATAATGCTCGGAATGTCTGGAATAAAAGTTTCTTATGTTTTTCTCATTGGCTTTTTTACCTTGTCCGTTGTATCCGAAATTAGCCACCCACTGTATCGGAAATTGGTTTATTTTTACTATTTTATTTATTTATTCAAAATTACACTCGTTTAAATATTCATGAATTTGTATATTACTCAACCCTAAATCTCTTATGCCAAAAACAGCAAGGTTTTGCAAAAAATACATATTTAATGTTTTTTTTTTTATTGCGATGGGTGTTCCATTTTTTAAAATCAATTAAATATTTCATACAGTAATATATCAGAGGTTCCCATTTTTTTAGGCTAAGGAACCCTAATTGATGTTCCTTTTTTTGACGGAACCCTATCTTGACAATTAAAAAGTAAATGGACAAAAGCGTTATTTTTAAGACGCATGACACCTTATTGTTTGCATGTTGTAATGTTTGACTTAAAGAGAAAGACTATATTTTGAATTTAATATCTTTACTGCACGTATTTATAATACTCCCTTACTCTCGGAAACCCTGTGACCATTCCGCGGAACCCGAGGGTCCCACGGCACACGTTTTAGAAACCGCTGTAATAGATAATGCTAAATCGTAAATCATTAGTTTCATATTTTGAATTTTTCATCGTGAAAACAAAATGGTATCCGAAATATGGTACTTTCCTCTACTGTTTTTGATTGCTTTTATACACTTTAAAATGGCTCAGTCGTGACAAAAACCCAACGAAAAAAAAACTCCTTGATAGTAAATAAATATAATTCGTACCACGCCACGGTGCAAAATTGCCAAATTATTTAACCAAAGTGGGAGAAAGAGTAAGAGCATTATTATATTTCCAGTAAAATATTCCAATAACCGCACTTAGCAACATTTCCACAGCAAAAACCTTGAGTCACGTGGGAGGAGATGTTAGAACCAGTTCCTGTGAATAATTGGCGACACAAACAAATCACAATGGGCTGTGAATTATTATAGTCAAGGAGCACTTCGTAAAGGCAGGGTAAGATTATTACGTCGTGTCGTGGAATAGTGTGTCGGGGAGCTATCTAGCACGTACCACTGCTATGGTTAGAATTACACTGCTCTAGCGCGGTTTGTCGTGGCGCGCCACGATGCGGTCCCGATTTAACCATTATTAAAACTGCGCCAGAGTAATGGAGGGGGGTTCTGGCGCGTCACAACACACCACACCAGTGTGTTTCTAAAGACGTCTCCTTAACGCATCGAGTCACCGTTCACAGCTACACAAGCACGTTAAGCAAACACGATGAATGAGCAATAGAAACGACAGAAGAGCCCTCGATACACCTTACCACTCCTCACCACGACACAACGATGTAATCATGCCTTAACTCGCCATCGCGACAGACCAGACCTCAACACAACACACAAGAACAGCGTAATCCTACCTTTAAGCGCTGTAATAAAGTTATTTCGTACTTAGTTTAGAGACGAGACCGATACTCAACACGTGGTACAACTTTATTTAATAAACTAGCGAATACTCGTGAAACATAGAAGAAAAATATTATTTTAACTGTACAAATATTGAACTACTGAAAATATTTCAAATCTACTTGTAAATACCTAATGAATCTGTGTAATTCTATAACATTTGAGGATATAATATGCACATACCTACATCTACTGTACACAAATGTCAGCCAACATTGCTTCCTGAAAAAATCTTGTTCATATCTAATTCACGTAAAAAAAAAAAACTAGATACTAATGAAAATTTATGCTACGAAGAAGCAGATTGTCGAAGCAAATTACACATCTGCATTTGGAATTCTCTTAAATTAAAAAAAAATAAAGTTAAATACAAAAATTTATGTTTTGAGTTTTGCGATAATATCAAAAAACGAATAAACTTGCGAAACAAAACATTTAATTTTTATGACCTCACGGGAAGCCGTACCCAAAAACATTTTATAAAACCTATTTCTTTCAGTGTTAGAGCACGGTTACCAATTAAATCAAAATAGGAAATAAATAATTCCTGGAATTAATATTAAGTATGAAATGGAAGTCAGGAGAGAAACATTTTTAGTTTCTTAATTAACAACGAGCTGAACCCGGCAATGCTTTGCTATTGCTAGATTTTAGTTCTTGCTAAATGGATTAAATGAACACAATCGAAAGGTTGATATCAATTATTGTATTAAGTCCAAATTAGATATGTACGTGTACATTATTATTTTTGTGTTTCGGTTTAGATAAATTGTGAGGACAGAGAATTTTGAAAAATGGGTATTCGAACATTGTTTTCCTGTCACTATCTTCCAGATGCCTCCCCGATAATGTGCGAAAAGGACAACTGCATGTCAGACCTTTTGTTAGAATAGACAAAACCGACGATTCGCTGTACCGTTTTCCGCACCTCAAAACTGAACCGATTTTGTTATTTTTTATTTTCTGTGTCAGTATGTTTTGCGTTTTTCAAAAATAGTTATATTTGTATACCGAGCGCCGTGCGCCCGAAGACAACAGATAAAACTGTGCTTTTTACGG
This sequence comes from Micrasema longulum, assembly GCF_059751315.1. Taxonomy (NCBI): domain Eukaryota; kingdom Metazoa; phylum Arthropoda; class Insecta; order Trichoptera; family Brachycentridae; genus Micrasema; species Micrasema longulum. Next base: position 393,873 of record NW_028277544.1, read on the forward strand.
GTTTTGGTGGTTCTAGTTCTCATAATAAACATTTTTTTTTAAAACAAAAAAATATAGGGACACGCCTTTGGTAAATATCCATAATGTGTAAAAAAGAGCTCTGCGCTAGTTTGGACATGTAGAGCGAATGAACAACGAAATAACGGCTAAAAATATTTACACTGCGAATGTTCAGGAATGGAGAAATAGAGGAAGACCGAGAAAGACGTGGCATGACCAAAACCAATAAATACATGCTAAAAGTCGCGCGTGCATGAGAAGATCTATGAATGTAGAGGAAGCGAGATCTGAATGCAAAGATAGAGTGATGTGGCGTTCTATCCTCACTGCATACCCTTATGGAGAAGCGGCGTGATAGTTTGTTGTAATTGTAAAAAAAACATTTCTCTTCTGCCATAATTCAGAGAAAAAATATGTGAATACGTTTGTATGAAAAAAAGTCAGACCGCGTTATCTCTTAAGATTAAACATAATTAAGTATACTTACAAAAATTTAGCAAAAAATCTTTAGTAAAAACCGTTCGGATAAACGTAAAAAAGATGTTGTAACTTTTCATTGGTAAGTAGGTATTTGTTTATGATTGAATTCCAAATCTAAAAGTAATATGTAGGTATTCAAATATGGAATTTAAGTAGGTACCTACCTAAGTACTTGTTTATGTTTGAATTCCAAAACAAAATAATCAATTATTTTCAAATAAAGAATTCTTTTAGCAAATGTCAAACTCTGCTCATGGATGCACTTTAGTCAGGAATGCGATTTTCAAAAATGTATAGAATGTCAGTTAATATTATATTAGTATAACCGAAAATCCAGTAAAAATAAATAAATGGGTAGAAATTATAAGGAATTCAATGAAATAATCTAATTTGGATCCATAAAAAAAACGAATGTTGTCTGTAAACATTAAAAAAAAACTTTTTTTACACAAAAAAATAACATCCATCTATTTTTTTTGTTTACACATTCTCGGCAAATATAACTCTGGTGATGGATAAAAAAAACATTTTCGCTCCTAACTTTTTTGTACTTAATAAATTGTAGATTTTATGAGCTATAAACCTTCTCGTGGCAAAGACGTACATTTATCTAAAAACTGCACGTAAATCGGTCCGGTAGTTATTTAGTCCATCGAGGACAACCATTCGAACATTGCCTTATATATATTTGAACATTGCCTTTATATATATAGATAGAATAAATAGAAAGATTGGCATTTTACTATGAGCAGGAATTTTGCAGTGTTTTCAATTCTGTAATTAATTAAAATAAGCAAATTTCCCGTAAGTGCACTATGAAAAATCCACGTCGAGCGGAAACCCGAGGAATGCACACACCCTTTATAAAAGTTGCGGATAAGTCCTTTTCCGGATATTGCAATCACAAGCCACGAAGTTTCACCCCCATTTCTCACATCGAAACCGGCACCAACACATTCACACAGCGCAGCACTAGTGTAACTAGTTCTCCCTGGTTAAATAAAGTTTCCTGCAAAGACAGATAACATTGGAGGGAGGAAGGACGTCATTAGAACTCGGCACAAAGGATATCTCGCACTTCCTTTTATGTGGAAAGTGGTACAAAAAAACGCCATTCATAATTTTCAAAAAAATATTATATACATTAAGAGGGAAAATGTCCCAAAACTTATCTTCAAGAGAAAGTGCTCGATTTATTTAAGTTTTTGTTTATCTGCCCTAAGAATACAGAGACATAGTTGTTTGTATAGGACAATCTGAAATGAATATGTGACCGCATGTTTGTCCACATACCAATCTAAATCATTGGGATAGCAGACATTTTCATCCTATAATAATAATTTATATCAGGACGATGATCACGTTCCCGCCTAAAATTATAATTGTCTTCGATTTGTAAATTACTCGATAGTCGACTAAACTAAATAACAATTTTCATATGGAATTTCAAATATAAATCATCAATAAAATTATCTTTTTTCCGTCTCTTTGTGATATAATCTACGCCCTGAAGTAACTTATTATTTTATATTTTTCAGTAATAATTTGTGAAAACTTGAAATGTTTTTAAAGATCATCGATGAAATCGCGACACTGATAAAACCCGCAATCGGCCTATAAGACTAGATAAATTACAGTTTTAACCTGTAGTTTAATAAACTTTATCTTTAAAAATCACGTTAAACCGAAAAAAAAAAATTCAATAAATTATTTATTTATTTATTTGACACTTTATTTACATATACAATATATATACATATACGGACGGGCATATTGCCTTAAAACAATTTCTTCCTACCTACCCAAACCGTTCAGTTTGAGAAAATTATAAATACGTGGACATATTGAATCTTACAATTTTATAAAAAAATTAAAAACAAAGATTAACAAACTAAAAAAAAATATATTAAAAAAATAAACACTATACTATGAAGAAAGGAGAGGGGATGGGAAAGAAAGAAGAAGGATAAAGGAACAATTTTAATATTTAGATAGTGACATTTCGATCTTGACTTAAATGTAAATAAAGAAGGGGGCGTCTCTAACATTAGTGGGTAGATTATTCCACAATCGAGCGGCTACTATTGTGAAAGAGGAGGTAAGAAAATTAGAGCGATGACAGGGTATTAAAAGGGTTCTCTCGTTACAAGAACGAAGAGATAGTCCGTGTTGAGAAAGAGGTTGGATGAGCTCTCTCAGATAGATAAATAAATTATTAGGTGAACAGAAAATAAACGATATTTACGAGTTAAAGTAGGAAAATAGATTTAACATTCTAAATATATGTATCTTGAACGAAAAAAATAATGAATGACTTCGGAAACTATGTAAATGAACACGCCTTTTCTGGCATATACTAAATTGTGCTATAAAATAGTCTTGCTCTGAATGAACTTCAGATAGGTACTGCGAACATCTAATTAAACTACGAAAACTAAATTTACATAATAAAACGTTCGGAGGACCTGTTTTGCAAAATCCTAATACTTGGTTCGGTTTATGTTGTTTATTGTAAATTCTTGATGGAATTCCATTGTAACTTGGCAATAACTTATATAATAGATTAAAATAAAATAACTTCGATTTTTTTTTATGTACCACTTTATTAAAAAAAAAAAAAAAAAAAACAACTAGTTTCGGCAAAACCTATGCCTTCTTAAGGAGTTAATTACAAACTAACATATATTAATATATTTATAAAATTTACGCGGTTAGAGTAGAGTAGGTTTGGCTAAGGGAGAAGAAAGGGGGTGTGTATAGAAACTGGGGGTTTATGTGTGGATTTAAGGAGAGAGAACATATTAAAAATAGGACTTTTGCTTAGATTTGAAAATTGAATGATTTAATTAATTTAATGAATTATTAAAATAGGACACCATTGCTTGGATTTTCAAAAAAAAAAAAATATTTTCACATAAGTTATAAATTAAAATACTTGGTACACTTTCACTTATATATTTGATAAATTAGCGCTTTCACCCTCTAACGGACATCTTCAGACTGGTCCTTAGTACTTAATACAATGATCTGTGTGTTTTAGATTAATTTAATTATATAATTTAAAAGAATAATTTATTAGAATAATACTTATTATTATTTAAGCATAATATCTTAATGTTCCTCGGAAAAAAATAAATTCTGTTCCTCGGTCATCATAAGACTAATTATGGTTTCCATGCGCCTCTACCCAGAATGATTAGATTTGTAAATGAAAATCAACATTTTAATTATTTTGTTTGTAAATTGAGTTTTTTTACAAATGGACTGAAAAAATATCCTTAATTAATATACTGTATATTTGTACATTTACATTACATTTTTTTGCACCACAACAGGCCAGGAGGCCTAATTACAGTGGTGAATTACATCACGGAGCACCCAGGCTTGAGAAAAATCACATTTTTTATTTTTTTGTGTTCTCATCGGGAATCGATCCCGGAACCTTCCGTGCGTGAGTCAAGCGTCTTGACCACTACACCACGGAGGCCGCCATTTGTAGAACTAACCTGGATTCCATAATGCCTGTCTAATGTATTAACTCGTCTTTGCTTTTGTTTGTTGAATTGATTCTATTATTTGTTACTGTATTATTATTGATTTTCGTTATATGATTTGTTTAAATTGGACATTGTTCGTAAATTTATTAAATAAATTGAATAAAAAAAAACACTAAATATAACGCAAACTAACTCGGGATTACATATTTAAGACAGCGGTATCGAAAAGATAACCATAATATCGTAGGTATTCTGCGAAAAAGCACTAAGTCAAAATTACTGCTTCTGAGATAATTGAAATTCAAAATTTGTAACGAAATACCTTTTTTTATACTAATCATCACTAAGCCAACTTAAAAAATAGTAAATTGATCTATTTACTACATTTTATTAAATAGTTTAATAAAAACTTACCGAACTTTCAGAATATTTTTTTCAAAATAATAGTGGATTGACATGACTTAGTGAATTTTCGCTGATACATAATACCACAGTAAGGAATTCAAATTGAAGTCACATTGTACTATTGTACATTGTCACTTTGTGAGAAATGTTTATTATCTTTAATTAAAAAAGTCATGTAATCATTTTATCTAATGTACAGTACCTTTTACATTAGGTAAAATAATAATTAATTAGTAAAAAGAGAAAAGAAAGAAAATTCTAATTGCCACGTTTGCCCTGAGTGAAGCATGTAGACATCACTTACTAGACATCTCCAGGATATCATGTCGCCGACCAACAATCTCACCTTTTCTCAAGTCAGTACTGCTCCATAAGCTCCGCTGAATGAATCCGAAATATTGGTATTGATAGCCCACCAGTACGGCGTCCCTGGTCCCTGGTGCTTTTTCCCCGAACGGATTTATGTTATATTGACTACTACTACCATCACGCCACTTCCCCGTAGGGGTAGGCAGAGAGAATGGACCGCCACACACGTCTATCCTGGCATACAATCCTAGCCTCTTCCACATTCATACATCTTGTCATACATGCCCTTCGGTTCTGTCTGCTTTTGACATGACCAGACTTAAGGTTTTGGTTTATCTGATCATGCCACGTCTTCCTTGGTCGTCCTCGTCTCACGTTGCCGTTCATTTTCGCCATATATACTTGTTTTACCATTCTTTCATCATCCATTCGTTCTACGTGACCAAACCATCTCAAAGACCCTTTCTTAATCTTATCAATTATACTTGACTGAGATTTACACTCTCGCCTGATTTCATCATTCGTAACTCTGTCATACATTTATTTCCCACACATTCGTCTAAGAGATCGCATTTCAACCGCGTTCACTCGGCTTTCATCCTTCCTCTGCCAGTTCTATGTTTCACTTCCATACATAAGTGTGGGGACTAAAACTCCGTTGTGCACTGCCAGTTTAGCTTCGATTGACATATCTTTATTAGAAATTACTGTGCTTAGTGCTCCATTCATTTTGATGCCCGCATTCACTCTTCTTTCAACATCTTTTTCTACTCTTCTATCTCTTGAAAACATGCTTCCCAGATACACAAATTCTTCTACTTGCTAGAGACATTCGTTTACATTTATTATGCAGTCAGTAACCTCACTATCCCTTTCAAATACCATCACTTTTGACTTACTTTCGTTCATCGTCAATTCGCTCTCCAGGCATACATCATACATTCTAGAGACTAATTGCTGCAAATCATCCTTGCTGCTTGCTAACAGAACTGCATCATCAGCATACAACAAGCAGCTTTGACTTATTACAGAAAAGGTCTCGACTTATAGTGTAGATTGGACTTAGAGCGTTTTTGCAGATTGTAGAGTATTTTTTCAAGAGTATAACCCCATCATTAAGTCAAAAAAGCAAAATTTTGACTTAGTGCTTTTTCGCAGAGTACCCACGATATTGCCTTCTTTCGGTGCCATGTCAGGTCCCCCCGACGCCGACGTTAGCGCTCACTGCAGCGAAGGCATTTCTGTACCGCGCTACTTTTATATTCCGCAGCCAGTACGACGGCTTACTGATGTACTCGCTGTAGTAATTCCTGGGAAAAGATGACCAGAGTGGTTTCCCGTCGCCTTCTCTGGTGGATTTTTCTGTCGGTGTTACCTTCTCTTAGCGTCTTAGCCGGTTGGTTCTGGTTTAGAGACGCCAGAAACCATAATAAATATATTTTTTAATTAAAGTCAGCCTCATGAGTATTTATTTATCGATTATTCTTTGCACATATGTGTTTACGTAAGTACCTGCGTTAGTTAATTGTGTTTTGAAATATTTTTGTATAAGTTTAAAAACCTTTCAAACATAATAGAATAATAGTAACCTTTACGCAAACTAAAGAAGGCAAAGGTGGAAATATAAGGTAAATACGTAAAATAAGGCATAATAATAATATATGCAAGAATGAGTAAATTATGCCTTTCAAGGTGACGCTATATTATGTGAACATTATTGCCTCAATGAACGTTATGGCTATGGGCCATGGACTACGAACTAAGGGCACTCGTGCACAGACAAAAGACCACTCAATATCGCAATATGTATTAGAAAGACTAAACAGAAGCCTCAAAGGCAGAATTGTCTGTTTATCATTCATCAGCCTTTGTCCATCCGCACGCGGTAAAAAGACCTGAAAATATTTTCATATATTTTTTTGCCCCACAACAGGCCACGAGGCCAAATGACAGAGGTAAACTACAGCACAAAACGCGCATCCGCTCAGATGATGGCACTGTATCGCTGTCCGAAAATACACGTCACAGCAACCCAGCAAACATCACAATAAACACTCAGAACTTTAATCGCATTTAATCATCGGTTTGAGTAAAGGCGCAATTTACACACCTTCCTTTTTAGGCGGAATATAATTATTGCAAATCGATCGAACATATACTCATAGGTCAAATATTTTATGTGATTTTAACGTTGATACCTCGAAGTAATAACGGTCTACCGCTTATAGGGCCGCTCATACGGAGAAAAACCATTCTAGGATTATCTATTACAAAGTTAGCTGCAGTTTGCAGCGAAACAACGGGCCGCGGGTACTCAGGTCGAGAACTGCAAGCACAGCGACGAAGCCGTCTATTACACGTTTGCTGTTAAATAAAAAAACTGAACAAAAAGTTTGCGACGCTTTTGTTCTATGCGATAGACCGAAATGGCATCTCTATAAGCGGATCGCGCATTATCACTCTGCATTTGATACAGATATAACAGTGTAAAATAAATCCCTAAAAACAGGTATTAATTTGTTAATTTAGGACCTCATTGTTCTATCAATGTAAAACAAAGTAAAAAGTGTTGTAATTTGCTGACACAAAGAATAGACAGAAAAATAATAAAATATAACTAGTTTTAAGTTTCTAGTTTTAAAAAAAACTCTTAACCACATGTTCATATTACGAGTATAAGTAACACTAAACATTTAAAATTTAGCTACAATTTGATGAAATATTTTTCGTTTGACGCTCCACGGGCATTTCTACAATTAAGAAAATTACAAGGACTTCGATTGGAGTGTCCGCCTCGTAGTGTAATAAATTGCGCATTAGCTTATTATTCTTGAAATCCCGGGTTCGATTGCTAGGAAGTTGGAGTAAAATATTTGTTTTAATAGTGATTTTACACTGAACTATTTCACAGTCCCTGGGCTGACACCCGAAGCATAAGACCGATCATCTTACCTTCCTGTAACTGGTGAGGTTCAACAATGCAGTACCCTATGGATAGGAGTTTAGTGATGATTTATGAAATTAAAACGTAATTATTGCAATTTCAATAAAAGTAGAAATGGATTTTAAACACTGAAATCTCACATAATATTTCAAACAAATACTTTAAACACGCATGTAAATTAAAATAAGCATCCTTTCGTGTTTTTTTACATGTTTAAAACAATTTACATAGAAATGATGCATAATGCATTTTAACGCTTTGATTATTCGTCGATATCATATTTATCCGAGAATTATAATATTTATAAAATTTATGCTCAAATTCTCTCAGACACGAGAAAAAATATTAAATTATACGTAAATAAACGCTTATGTGTTTGATACAAACCTTTTTTTATAGTTTTCATGTATTTGTCATTTTCGCGACTCACTGCGCATAAGCAACTTTATGCCTCACTAACTTAACAAAAACACATCTCTAATTTTGTTAACAATGTTTTAAGTATGTCCTAATGTTTGTAGACAGGCTGGATTTCCTCCCAAGGGATTAGATCTAAATTTGTTGCAACAGAGAGGGAAAACCTTCCCTATTCCCTTCTCAAAAATGTTGTCCCTCTCTGTTGCATCAAATTAAGATCTAATTTTGTATTTTATAATACAGAACTTGAGTAGCTACCCAAAATGAATATAAACATAGGTATACAATTAAAACATACCAAGAACAAACAGGCCACTTCTTCTATTGAAGGCAGTAATCTGATAATAAGCAAGGAAAGCATACGATTTAGTCATTTTAAAAAGGCGATTTAAAAAAAAAAAAGTAAATAAACATCAAATAAATGTGTGGCGGGTCGACAACGACGGCACGAGCCGAACATTGCCGAACGCCGACGTAGAGCGTACGAACGGGCCAAACCGGCTTCGAGAATACTACCGGATTCCGACCTCACCGCACGCGTCTTCGAGGCACAAAATTACCGCCAATTTAGATTTACCAACTTCATTTTATTTTGCCTAATATAGTTATTAGAATCCTTCTTTCAATGTGTTAGCTTCAGTAGTTTAGTTTCGTGAATAAATCTTTGTGTAAAACGTAAGTACCCTGTTTTACTTGCTCTCATTCTGTGCACCCACATAACTTTGTACATCACAAAATTAGGCCACCAACTAGGTGCCTACATAAAAGTACAATACCAGAGTGGTATACCCCGACGTTTGAACACGAAAACACAACATTAAACAATCAATCACGGTGACCCCATTCAAATTCCATAAAAATTGCGCAAAATTTCAGACAGAAATATCTTCGCTTGACAAAATTGTACAACAATTACTTTTTTTCGGTCGGTACATGAAAAATTTAAAATTTCATTTTTAATTTGATTGCACTTTTAATTTATTTGTAATTAATCAAGGTTAATCTATTTCAAGGTTAACTTATTGTAAGGTTAATTAATTTAGTATAATAGAATTATATTATAATAATTATAATATATAATAGAATTAGATTTTTCAAAGACCGAGCGAATCGAGTGAATTTTTCTGTCGGTAACAATCTTCAATGTAAATGTAACTAATGTAAATGTAATTAATGTAACTAGTGAATTGATTAAACTGTGATTAATTTCTTAACAATATTACTCGGCCGGGATTAATTCAAACAGGTGATTCATAATTTAACTAAAATTATTATAAACAAACATAATATAATACGTTCGAGCGACTCGCTCACCAAAAATCGCACGCCGAGTAATACATTCCTACAACACATATAAATTTTATTTTTTTTTATTTTTCTTGAGTCGAACACACAAACAATTCACACGAACATTTACATAGGGTGCCAGATTGAGTAGAGGTACTTACAGGGTACCGGAACATAATTATTTTTGACAAATATTATATGGCGAGACAAGCGTGACGTAGGCATCCGAAAGTTTTCTCCTTGTGAACGCACGGCGGGAGTAAGTTTTTTTTACCAGCGAAATCTATCGGAAATATTTTTCAGCTGGCGCAGTCGTTCACAATACTTGCAATTTGTAAAATTTTATTTTTGTAAACAACTTGAAACTATCAAACAAACAGATATTCGGGCGGCTAAGCCGACGAATGTTTAACTTAGTACGTGGACATTAGTATCCATACTTTTTTTCTATATACATTATATCGTGTGACTGTACTATATATGTTTATATTTTTAACCTAGGCTATGCATGTTATTATGTGTTACAGATTTGAAGTTTTACCATAAACATTTTTAAACTTGATATATTGTACAACGGACAATCAAAAGGAATATTAATATTGAGGGGACCACTCAGGCTTGGAGAATACAAATACCTAATAGTTGGAAAATGTGTTCCGCCGTATGGTAAAATAATTATTTAAATTTTCTGTTTTTAATTTTCTTTTCTATAACTTGCACAGTACATACATAACAAATAGTGACTCTGACATTTAAAAAATAAATATGTTTGTTTGAAATTTAAATTTAAATTTAAATTTAAATCTAATAATTTAAACTTAACTTTTTAATACAACTACACTCATTATTGAATACTTTTATTTCAATATTTTAACTTATACTGTAATCATTATTACATACATTTTTCTGAATTTTTTTTTAAAAACGAATATTTTTAAACTGTAAACAATGGCTAACAAGGACAACACTGACTTGACAAATATCAACACAGCAAACAACATGTTCCACACGGATAGGATTAGCGTTAAACTACCACAGCTATGGGTGAACAACATCGAACTTTGGTTTAAACAGATAGAAGCACAATTCGAGTTGGCAAACATAGTTTCAGAAGACGCACGTTATAGTCACTTAGTGTCAAAACTTGAACAAGCGCACATAGAACAAGTTTCAGATATTTTACTCATGGAACCGAACCGAGCAAAATATACGAGGCTGAAGGAAGCTATAATCCAACGCATGGGCTGTCCACAGGACAGAAGGAGAGAAAAACTGTTTTCTTCCTTACAGCTTGGGGATCGAAACCCATCCAGCCTACTTAGAGAGATGCGGACGCTAGCAATAGGTTTACAAATAGACGAAACGACGTTGCAACACTTGTGGATACAACAACTGCCCAAGACGATCCAAGCGCATTTAGCCATAAGCGAAGATGACTGGGATAGGCAAGCGACGATAGCAGATCGCCTAATACAGGTGTACACACAGGATAATGTAGCGGTAGTAGGTACCAACAATAAAAATAACATTTGTAGTTTAGAACAGTCCGTACAAGCTCTAACCCATAAGGTAGAGAGTTTATTTCACACAATCAACAAACAGCATAGTCACAACAACAATAACAATAGATTCAAACACACAACAAGTAACAGCAGTAACAATTTCAATAACAACAAATACAACAACAATTTCAACAAAACAAGCTATAGGGCCAACGGAAATAACAAGAAAACTATTCTTTGTTACTTCCACACAAAATTTGGCGATCAAGCTAAGAAATGCGTCACACCATGTGAATTTAAACCGCATCTAGCTTCAAAAAACTAGATGGTCGAATCATAGCGGAGGCGGCTGATTCAACCAACACAACACGTCTCTTTGTTAAAGATCGTGATACCGGTGTGTCATACCTCGTTGACTCCGGATCGGAAATATCATTAATTCCTAGATCTTTACACAAACGCCATGGAGAAAAGTCTAAGCTAATTCTCTATGCAGCGAACGGGACTACGATCCAGAATTTCGGAGTTACCACGGTAACACTGAATCTGGGATGTAAACAAATGTTTACATGGAAGTTTATAATAGCGGATACGACACGCCCTATTATAGGAGCAGATTTTCTCCACAACTTCCACCTGTTAGTAGATGTTAGGAACAAACGGTTAGTAGACAATACAAACGGCAAGATAGTCAGAGCATTTGACATCTCCACAAACAACAACATAACATGTTCCATATCATTAACAGACAAAACCAACATTTACCACTCACTCATATTGAAGTATCCACAACTAGTAGATATCAATAAACCATACGCAGGGCTGGATAAACACAACACAATCCACCATATAGATACCCGTGGCAAACCCGTTATGTGTAAGACTCGTCGGCTGTCCCCAGAACTACTGAGGCAGGCGAAGCAAGAGTTCGATCACATGGTGGCTCAAGGTATTTGTAGACCCTCCAAGAGTGAGTGGGCCTCTCCATTGCATATGGTGAAGAAGAGCGATGGTACTTATCGCCCTTGTGGCGATTACCGTAGCTTAAACGCACAGACGGTACCTGATCGTTATTCCTTGCCACATATCCACGATATATGCAATGACTTATTTAACTGTAAAATTTTTTCCAAAATTGACTTACAACGAGCATATCACCAAATTCCAATTAATGAAACTGACATTAAAAAGACAGCTATAACCACACCATTCGGGTTATTTGAATTTGTAAGAATGCCATTCGGACTATCATGCGCTGCACAAACATTCCAACGGCACATCAACGAAGTCACAAGAGGTCTAGAAGGAGTACACGCATATATCGACGATATATTGATCGCTTCACCAGACGAAGAAACACATGTGGAACACTTAAAAGCTTTGTTCCAGCGACTTCAAGATCATGGAATGGTGGTAAACCCATCTAAATGCGAGTTTGCCAAGAAAACACTGTTATTTCTTGGTTATGAAATTTCGGCTGAAGGCATCGGACCCTCGCCAACAAAAGTGGAAGCCATCACGAACCTCAACAAGCCAGAAACCATTAAGCAGTTGAGAAGATTCTTGGCCATGGGAAACTTCTACCGAAGATTCATACCACGAGCAGCACACAAATTGATACGACTACACGATTACCTCAAGGGAGCAAAAAAGAATGACAACAGAAAAGTAGAGTGGAACGAAGTCACTACACACGATTTCGAAGAGGTCAAGAACTCGCTGATCAACGCCACTAAGCTTAGCTACCCAGAGGAAAGCAGCAAGATGTCAGTGTGGACAGACGCCTCAGATTACGCAATCGGAGGCGTGCTACAACAAACCACAGACGGCATCAACTACAAACCGATAAGTTTCTTCTCAAAAAAGTTGAACAAGGCTCAGTGTTCATATAGTACGTACGACAGGGAACTACTAGCCATTTTTGAGACTGTAAGGTACTTTCAACATTATCTGGAGGGCAGAGAATTCTGTATATACACGGACCATAAACCACTACAATTCGTGTTTAGAAGGAAAAGTCACGACAAAGAAAGCCCCAGACAACTCAGATATCTAGACTACATCTCACAGTTCAGCACGGACATCAAATACATAAAAGGAGAAGACAACGTCGTCGCCGATACCTTATCAAGAATCGACATGATCGAACAAGAGGCAAACATATCGTTCGAAAAGATCCATAAAGAACAAAGGCAGGACAACGAACTACTCGCACTCTTGGACGACAAGAACACTGCTCTGAACCTGATCAAAACCAACATGCAGGGACAAGAAATCGTCTTCGATCTCAACAAAGGCAACATGCGACCGTACATCCCAAAAACGCTACAGAGATCTTTCTTCAACCAAGTGCATAACCTCAACCATGCAGGAGCCGACGCCACGACCAAGACCATCAGTCAAAGAGGCGTCTGGAAAAATATGAAAGCAGACTGCGCAGCTTGGACGAAGGCCTGCATACCCTGTCAGAAGAGCAAAGTCAACAAACACACGAGGACACCGATCATCAAGATCGACATGCCGAGACAGAAATTCTGCGTGGTCCATGTCGACCTCATCGGACCTTTTCCACCATCAGAGGGACTGAGGTACTGCCTCACATGTATCGACCGATACACTCGATGGGCGGAAGTAATCCCTATCGCAGATATCCAGACCCACACAATCATCAGAGCCATCTGGGACAACTGGATTGCGAGATACGGCGTACCGGAGAAAATTATAACTGATCAGGGTAGGCAATTCATGTCTACGGACTTTAACTTGTTTTGTTCCAGATCAGGCATAGCACACTCCAACACGACGCCTTACCATCCACAAAGTAATGGCATGATCGAGCGATTTCATAGAACGCTGAAGACGGCCATTAAAGCTCACCACCCTGTTCCGTGGACAAAATCGATCAGCACCATACTACTCGGACTGAGGGCCACACTGCGCACGAATGCAGAGCACTCAGTAGCAGAGATGCTGTATGGGTGCAAACTAAAGTTACCAGCAGACATCCTGGAGCAGACGAACGACTACATTGACCCGGACTCCTACACTAGGCAACTGGTAAATTTCATGCAAAACGTCAAACCAAGGCCAGTCGAGCACCACAATAAAGGTAACGTTTTCATCCACCCGGAACTAAAGAGAGCCACACACTTGTTTCTGAGGGACGACAGAGTGTACAAACCCCTGATGCCGAACTACAAGGGGCCCTACAAGGTCATCACCAGGGCGGAAAAGACGGTAACACTGGACGTGGATGGCGAACATAAAAAGGTTTCGCTGGACAGGTGCAAGCCGGCGTTCCAGACAGCGGAAGAACGAGCCAGTCCAGCAGAAACGGAAACACCAACAGAACAACCGGCATACACAACGCGTAGCGGCAGGAGGGTGATACAGCGTCAGTTTTGAAAAACAGATTTCAAAACTTGGAAGGGGGCTGTGTGGCGGGTCGACAACGACGGCACGAGCCGAACATTGCCGAACGCCGACGTAGAGCGTACGAACGGGCCAAACCGGCTTCGAGAATACTACCGGATTCCGACCTCACCGCACGCGTCTTCGAGGCACAAAATTACCGCCAATTTAGATTTACCAACTTCATTTTATTTTGCCTAATATAGTTATTAGAATCCTTCTTTCAATGTGTTAGCTTCAGTAGTTTAGTTTCGTGAATAAATCTTTGTGTAAAACGTAAGTACCCTGTTTTACTTGCTCTCATTCTGTGCACCCACATAACTTTGTACATCACAAAATTAGGCCACCAACTAGGTGCCTACATAAAAGTACAATACCAGAAATGAAATTGTTTTTTAAGGTATACTTGATAAAAAATATAATTTAAAGTTTTCCATTATTAAAATATAATTACTTTTCGACCGGCAGATTACGTCGTTTTGGTACATTGGCACTCATATTAAAACGAGATATTTAAGAAAAAATTGTGTAATGATTGTAGATAATAGATCGAAAAAAATTTGGAAAAAAAAACTTAATTTTTCATAAGATATACAAGTGTTAAAACCAAATAACTTTGTGCTATTTTTTTTATGAATTTGGGTTGGATTATGCCTTAAGGTTTAATAAAAATTTAAGGGTTAAAAAATTTGCTGCAACACAGAGAGAAAACATTTTTGCGGAGGCAATATGGAAGTCTAGGCATTTAAATGGCTTATGACCTGTCATTGGCTGTTTTAAGTGGCCACTTTACACACTGTGTAACGTTCACCATTCTGCCTATTGAAAAAAAAATAGTAAAATATTTTAGTTCATTCCCTTTTTTATGGAATTATACATTATTTTTTTATGAAGAATGTTTTGGTTGAAAATATTTCATTTCCACAGTATGTTTTTAGCAAAATTTGAACGCTATTCGACGGCCGATATGAGCATTAATATATTTTGCTAAAAACACACCGTAGAAATTAAAACTTAAAACTAAAACAGTTTTCTTTAAAATATATATGTATTAATATTCCCATTAAAAAATGGTGTAAACTAAAACATTTTAATTGTTTGAAAAAATACCACAAAATAAGAGTAGATTAATATGTTTTTTTTAAATAGCTGTATTTTATAGGCCTAAAAAAGAGATGGGTAGTATTGAACAAGTGCTAGACCCCGAATACAATGGGAAGTATCTCCAACTGTGTATATTTGTAAGCATCTTCGTCGGTAAACTGTAATTTAACATGTTTAGAAAAAAAAATGTGCCTATGCTTCTATTTTTATATTAAAAAACTTTTACTTTATAAATTAAATTGAAGATAACTGTTAACTTCTTATTGTAATGCGGGCCCAGGACAGCTTTTCCATGGAAAGAACTTATGAATGCATATTTATGGCAAGGTAGTGACGATAATGATCGGTAATGATAATAATTGTTATTATTAATCGTTAATTGTTCATGTTAATAGTTAATGATAGTTGTAGTTATCGATATTTAAACATGCTTATTGATTTAGGCCCAACGACATTTACGTTGGTACATAATTTTGATTAAACCATAAAAAGCTATGAAAACAAATAAAATAAAAATGAAACTACGAATTTTATTTTTCTACTTAATCATGGGGTAGTAAAAAAAAAAACACTTTTTATGTTATATTTATTTATGTTTTAACAATATAACCAATTAAATAAGAAAATTCAAAATAATCATTTTATGTATATTATATGTAAATAATAGAAATAATAAATGGTTCTCTAATTCGTCCGTGTCCGGGCCCCAGTTGTGTGTGTGAAAAAGAACCAGAACCCAGGACAAGTGGTTTCGTCGCGATGGCTGCTCTCAGGTAAAAATCCTAAAAAAGGAAATCGAGCGAAGAAAAGTTCGCCTCGTAGTGCGGTGGTTGGCACGTTCGCCTACCGTGCTTAAATCTTGGGTTCAATTAATTCCTGAGAGGTTCGTCATAAATATTGTATTATATGGTGGTTTCCACTAAAATAATGAATTGTCCCTGGACTGGCAACTGATGGCGTGAGACTGATTACCTTATATTCCTGTAACAGATGATCGAAAAACGCGGCATTTTATTTAACAATACAGTGCCATATGCACCGCCGGGTGCGGATAAGGGTTTGATGATGATGATGATGAATTTAGAAGAAGCCCTACCCTGAGTTTACCTACAAACACTTGTAACGATATTAATTTACCAGATTTACAGTTGTTTACATATTACTATTCGGTTTACATGTTATGTAAAGATAATTTTAAAAAAATAAACAAGTTCTACCGAATGAGAAGACACAGCACGTGACGTATTATGTGGAAGGAAATGTAATATCTCAACAGATGAAGTTAGTCAGAAGTGTCAAGAGTGTACTAAAATAACTCTCAATATATTATCCGCGTGCAAAGTGTACCGGTAGGAATGGAAGACTTCTGATTTATCCGACTATATGGTAAATAGTCATTAAATATTAATATATACTGTTTAATATTATTTTTAGTATTGATTCAAATTGTTTTAGCATCATTCAATGAAAAAACACATGTAACAAAAAGGTGCAACCTAAACACGGGAAATTCCTAGCCGACTAGGACCTGAAACAAAGAACCCCCGTGCATTTCAAAAACCGTGAAATAAATAAATAAATTAGTTCGCGTAAGGCGGAGGAAAGCGTGAGAAACGGATGCATTCAAATGACAGTTTAAGCGCAGAAATGCAGTGAAATTCATAAAATGCAAAACATCATATATTTTAAACAACATTTATTCATAGATTAAGTAGACGTGCAGATAATTAAAATCTTTAATAACCTCTGTTATGTGTGCGAAACAGAAAGATTTCAAATAAAATGTTAAGATCTACGTATAAACACAAATAAAAATTAAATTTAAAATACCTGTTACAATATTTTGAGATTGTCCAAATGTTTGTAGACAAAAGACTGGATTTCACCCCCTAGGGAGTCATTAAGATTAACAAATCACAACACAGATGGAGAACATTTTAGAGAAGGGAAATGCCCTGTAAGTGCCTGACTTCTATATTCCTTCTCTAAAATGTTCTCCATCTCTGTTGTGATTTGTTTATCTCAATGACTCCCTAGGGGAAAAATCTAGTATTTTGTCGTTTTGTCTACAAACATTTGGATAATCTCAAAATATCGAAATAAAACCAACTGGTCCAAGAAGTTTAAAATTTTGAAAATTGTTTTCAGGCGTTGCCTAGTATGTTGTACTTACCAGTCAAAAGGTGCTCGTCTAGAGCGAAAGTATTAATTGGTAAATAAACTAAAAGTGAAATTATTACCAAGTCATTTATTTTTTAGCTTTTTAGATATACATTGAAATACGTGATACCTTGTTTATTGCTCGTGTACATAACAGTTCAATATGACGTGATACTCTAGTAGTAATTAAAAGTACGCAGTTTTATCATTTAATGGATGTAAACGTTGCCACGTCTATAAAAATAGCGGCTAGCTTTATTGACCTCACCGCATGTCAACTGCTATCGTAGTGCAGCGGTTCGGTTAGGGTTATTATTTTATTTCTTTAAATTACTCACTTGAACTTTGAAGCTTGTTAAAAAGGAAAGTAACAATAAAACGACATCAAAATACGATCATTTTTTATTCATATTTGTACAAAACCGTTTTTGTACATATGTACATATACATTTAAACACTTTTAACAATCCAATTATTTTTTTATTTATTTTAACAAGTAACTAAAATCCCACCAAGCCACTTTTTTTGGCTAGTTGGTGGAGATTTATATTAATACTCACTTATATAATATTACCAAAATTAAAAAAAATAATGAATTTACAGACATAATTAACAGCCAGAAAGATCAGTAATAGATACAAATAAATAAAAGAAACGAAAATAAAAAAAAATAAAAAATATTTACATATAAGCTAGTTTAATAACTATTCATATACTTACATATAAACTTTTAATCAAGTGGCCTCTCTCTTATTTTGATCTTTTTACATTACGAGTTCAATTTAAGTTATTTTGGCAATAAACAAGAAATGCTACTAATACTAATAAACAGGTACTAAAAAATGAAAAGTTCTATTACCATACTTATTTCATATTTTTTGTACTACTAAACCATCATTGGCGGCCTCCGTGGTGTAGTAGTCAAGACGCGATCAATTTTACGCTTCAGGTGCCAGTCCAGAACAATTATAATATATATCCGCATAAAACCACCTTTAAAAAAAACAATATTTCACGTCCACCCTGTCAGAAATCAAACCAAGGGCCTCAAGCATGGTAGACGAAAGCGCCAACAACTGCACTGAGGCTGACTATTTTCACTCGATTTTTACCTGGGATTAGTCATCGAGTCAAAAACACACGTCCGGGGTAGTCGTTCTTTTTTAGAGACAGAACTGTGGCCTTATTATGTAACTAATTCGTTTCGTAAATTCATTCATATCGGGTTAGAGGAAGAATGAGAGGGAACGAGAATGAAATACGATTTTGATTGCGTTAGAGTAAGATGGATATATGTGACGAACGAACGAACTTACGAAACGAAATTGTAACATAATAAGTTATCTGTATTCTTTATCCACCCTACACAAAGTAGAGTAAGTTACTATAGGTAAAAAGAAAACGAGAAGTTATGTCAAATCTAAAGGTCAATTAAAATGTCTGTCTTACAACATGTTATTTCTAATTAGACAAAGTTGGGTAAATATTCCAAAGAAATATTGTATGTATCTTTTTCGTACATATAAACAGTTGTATGTCAACTAATTATCGTAATCGAAACATTAAGTTTACTATTAGTTTAAATCAAATGTCACATTAATTTATTGAAAGTTTTTTTTAAATGGTAATAAAATGCCTATTTTAAAATAATGGCCTACTTTCACTGAAAGGTTTAGAAAATAGGTCAAAAGTTGATGAATAGCGACGTAAATCGTTAATCCCGCGCCGGAACGCGCAATAATGAATTATCGGCTATTGTAGCATGAGATTGGCTTATGAATGAGTTTGTTGGGACCAGACCGGTGCTTATCAGAATGCATGGATTTATGGTTAAACTGAAAAATTCAAATTAATCAGATACGTTGTAAACTATGTATGTTAACGGGATCAGTGTTCTGATACTTATCCAATAAGAACGTGGTAAGATTTATCACAGAACTTATTGTTGATGAAGTTTGTTTCCGCTTTTTTGTCGCAAAAAATATTTCAGGAACGTGATTTTTTTTTTCAAAAATACACGTCACCATAAGTATATGTACCTACATTTAAAAATAAATAAAATATTTATTATATCAACAGGTTTAGTAAATTAACCTTAGTAAGTAAATTAAGTTCAGTAATTTAAAAAATAGGATTGGTATATGAAAATAAATTAATCAATATAATATATTCAAAAGAATATTCAACTATGAACAGCAAAATTATGAAAAAAGATAAGTATTTTCCCGGAGAGACCAGATATTGCCTTGCCGGTAAGCTTCATCTATCGAAAAATAAACTTTTTTTTTTGTATAACTACCCTTTGCTAAGAACACTCACTCGAGCTGTCTTTTTTGCAACAAACATGTATTTGATTACTTATATTGAAAACAATATTAGATTTCAAAATACTTTATTAAGTTTGTGAAATGCCGATATGAAATACGAATTTACATAATAACGGGAATATTTTATTGAAGAAGTTGCAACAATTTTCAAAACGAAACACACGAATGGTTCAGGTCGATCAAGTACAGTATAGATAGTAATTTAGTTTGTGGCGGTATAAAGGCGGGTATTTTGTACTCTAGACTAACTCGTTGAACAGTAACATCTGATGTTAGAGCTTTGGTTCCGGTATGTTATCCGAGATAATCCCGCGCCAGTTTCCGATCGATGTCGAGCTTACGCCTTCAGCTCTAAAGAGTACAACAATGTTTAGCCAACAGATACACAAGAAACACAACCTTAATTAAACGCAGAATTCATTTTCATTGAGCGTTTAACTAACATTAGTCACCTCAGCTATGCTTTGAGGCATTAAACAACTTGAAGGAAACGAACTTAATATCAAGATAATTAATTAATTTATGCTTACTATATATTAAAAGCATTTTTTATAAATAAGTTTATATGTTCACAAGGCTAGAAGAGAACATCACCTTTTCTCGTTTATTTTGTTTTATTTTAACACTCGAAAACTTACTACGTAAACGGTATCGCGAAACCCAAGCAAAAATTTGATTAAAATTATTTATTGACAATTCTTGATGGAATTCCATTGCAATTATGTGATAACTTATATTTACATGTAATTTATTAATTTAAAATACTTGGTACACTTCCACTTATTTGTTTGACGAATTTGCGCTTTCAAATATTTATTCTTCAATAGGTATAATAAAATGAAATAACTCCGTCTATTTATGAACCACTTTATTTTTTTATAATTTAATAACTGACTAGTTTCGGCAAAACACTGTGCCCCCTTCAGGATTAATTAAAAACTAATATAATGCATATAAAATTTACACAGTGAGGGTAGAGTGGATGTGGCTAAAGGAATAAGAGAGGGGGTAGAAACTGGAGGTTTATGTGTGGATTAAGAGAGAGGGAACGTATTCAAAATAGGACTATTGCTTAAATTTATTTTATTATTAAAAATATTTTAATTGTTATTTACAGCCTTTCTGATTTCTAACATTTCTAAATTATAAAGCGCACTTCCGTTTTTGTTTCTGTGTAAACATTCGATACAAGTTGCCGAAACCAGTTGGGTCATTAAATTATAAATAATAAAGTGGTACATAAAAAAACACAAAGTTATTTCATTTTAATGTATTGAATAATAATGTTCCACAAAGTTAGAGCTTCAAATATTAAAAATATTTATTAATTGATAGTTTTTTTTTACTGTGTTATTATAATAATAAGTATTTATTCCGGACCCTGAAGTGGTGAGTGCAAGCCTCTAGGGTTCATATAAAAGAAAGAAAAAAAAAATGTTATGACATATCAACTCTCGATAGTGTCATTGTGACGTCGGCGTCGCGTCGGAGACAAAAGAGAAAGGATTCGATCCGAGTTTACTTTGCGGGGGAACTATGTTTTTATGTAAAAATGGAGCTTACTTGAACAAAAATAACTTCATATTGGAGCGATCTATCCCAGAGACAAGATGAAAATACAGTCAGCCAAAATGCATTTACAAAATTATCAGACAAGATACATAGATTTGGCTTACTATCGTGTATCGTGGTTGTCATAGAACATTCTCTCTCTTACTTCATGCGTAATACTTTGAAGAGAAATAAAAAAGAATTACGATGTTGTTCGGGCGAAGTAATGGTGCTGATACAATCGGAGAAAGGGGGAAAATGGAGGCCTCCAGAGCAAAAATAGAGTTCAAATCAGCCGTGCAATCGTTAGTTCCGAGTCACGCGAGCTTTCGAGCTGAGATGAAATATTGGTAGACTTACAATAAAATACAAATAAACAATAGATCGGCGAGTGGCGAACTCTTCACTCTTCACACTTCAGACGGAATTGGAACTAATTGCCCGATATGCCAAAGGCTCTCGTGGTCGAGTCGATGCGCAACTTGCAACTTGCAACACATACGAGCACTCGCATGGCGGGCGCAAGCGTGAATTTAGAAAATGTGTGTAATTCGAAAATATCTGACAATTTATTTTGAATCAATTGAAATCGGTTTAACACAAAATTTTACACCTACCGAGTATTAATTTACTTATTACAGCGATTGTTTCCTTTACTTTAAAGCGTGTCATTTAGTTAAATATTCTATCTAATAGCAAATAGCGTGAATATTTTTACGACTGAGACTAAATCTACTAGCGATAAATACTTATCAAGCACAAAAGAAAATACCGACCATTTAAAAGCGACTCGTGCGAGCAAATAATATTTTTTTACGAGTGGGTTCTTAAAGTTACACTGCACACTGTAATTGAATGTAGCTTTATGTATAGATATACATCTATGTCGATTCCTCACATACAAATCTCGTGTAAACATATAGGTACATATCGATCCAGGTTGTGCAAAGATAGGTCCAACAGTCCAACCCAAAAGGTCTGCGGGCTATAAATCTACTAAACATTGTCACCCCACAATGGCCATCATAACGTAGTATAACGTTACTCTCCCCCGTAACGCTAAAAAGGAAGTTAATACTGGATATTGTAAACAATAACGGAATCCTCTCTAAAATTTAATAGAAAATACTGATTCGTAAAAATTTTTAGGCCATAGCTACGTGACGAAAGCTCCGAATTGATTACACCAACAACTTGAAACATTCAAATTCAAAGCGTAGAAAATAATAATATATATTATATTATATTAAGTAAGTGTAGGTTTACTGACGGACAGCGGATTCTTAATCGTGTGCTCGTATAACATATTTTTCATTATTCATGCAAATATAATATATATACAGGGTGTTCTTTAAACCCTGTCACATCCGAAACCACGATGATCAGTATGGGCAAGAAGACATATTAGCATATTAAAAAAAACAAATGCTTGCTTACTTCTGCAGGTGAGAAGCGAGGGGGGCCCGACGCGCGCGGTTGACGGAGTATCAGATTCCCCCCTCCCCCCTCCTCGTGCAGAAGTAAGCAACTATTTGTTTTTCATATATTTTTTTTGTAAATTTTATTCGTTCTAAAAATTTATTTTAATGTGCCAATATGTCTTCTTGCTCATACTGATAATCGTGGTTTCGGATGTGACAGGGTTCAAAGAACACCCTGTATAACATTTAACAGCGCCTAAATAAAATTCTCATACGCACTAAGTACACTAGTATATGGCATATTTTTAGAGATTGTTATTAAACAACAACATTCTACATTTATTATCTAGATTAATTATTTTTGTGTAATGTAAACACTAGTTGGTGTATTATAATATCAAAACGAAATAAATTAATTTAAAAAATATGCTGAAAAAACTATTTAATTAATTAATAACGCGAATAAAGAAAAAGGAGAGTGCTACAATTGCAATTTAGTGAAATGATCTACTTTAGCACTGGGCAAAGCATATATTTTAATGGCGTATGAAGAATTTTAAAGCAAGGAAATTATTGCAAACACCCATTGTGATTAGGTATTATTCAAATTCATAACATACGACTTGCGTGTATTGTGGCAGAAAACATTAAAAACATATAATGGCGGGCATCTTAATGTCACTATACGAACATAAATATTTACTAACAAAAAGTTTAAATTCCTTTGCAGATGCGTACGAATTTAATACGTAGATCACAATGAAATAAAACAAATCACTTGGGGATTTTATCATTTGATTACATTAATGCTTATGAATATTTTTTTTAAAAACACTAGACAGGATTGGCACATCGGCCTTTATTATGATGGTCAAACATTCATTGAAATGAAGTAGTCTTATAGCTGCAATAATACTCGTAATATCAGTCTTAATAGAATAAGTTTTTTTGGAACCTAGCTGAAGACTGCAAGAAATCGTCTTGATAGCAATAGTGTATCTTTACAAGAACAACATCGGCAACAACATTCCGAAATATCGCTTCAGAGCTATAAAGTTTTATCACCGCTGATAACTGAAGAGAAACGTCCATTTTATTTTCAACAATATTCTTTGTTTTTTCGGGGAGCCATTTATTGGATTTAACCACAACAGAAGAACATTACTCTGGGGCAATGAACTCCCTCCCTCACCGAGTAAAAATATCTTAATAAATATTGTACTTCAAACCCCGTATAAAATTCTTGAAAGCAATTCTATAGGAGTATAAAAAATATCGGCTCGATTTTGCTCATTGTCGGAAAAATATGAGCCTTGTAAATAATCATTATTTGGCATATTACGACTACCTGCTCATTATTTGGCAATATGAGGTCATAGATCAGCGCACTTAGTATTTTGCAAGTTAGAATTATAATTAATTATTATTATTCGAGCAAATAAAAACGTAACTGATACAATACGTAGAGTTGCTTGATAGCCCGCGACATTGGCTTGTTTCTCGGCTCAATATCTACACAGCATTTATGTTTTTTGTTTATTATATTAGTACTATGTTTTTTTTTAATGAAAACTATTTATATATATTTTTTTTTTATTTATTTTTTATTTGAAAATTTATTTATAAACCCTTACGGATTATTACATAAAATAATATATACATTTTTCAGTTATACTCTGTTGTTCAAAATAATATTTTTTACATCTTTTGAAAAGTTTGTCTGAGTCTTTTGTTTAGTTTTGTCTGGTAGTTTATTGTATAATTTCAGTCCCTGGTTCATTAGTCTTGATTGTTCTTGTCTTGTTTTAGAAAGTTGTATAGTATAAATATAAATATGTATATAAATAAATATGTATGTGTATATGTGTGTGTATGTATATGCATATAATATTTAGATATCGACAATCGTAACGAGGAACACAATATAAATAATGCAAAGGAATGCCTCGACACAGGTTGTGCCTTGTGCCCAGTGAGGTGTTTATATGAAGAAGAAGAAAAGAAAAGTATAGTGTAAAATAAATATTAAAATTGTGAAAGTCAATAAAGCAGTATTGCGCAGACCATTGTTGTTAAATTCCAAAACACATTAACTACACTTGATGTTGAAGGGTTACAAAATATGTATACAGTGTATAAACATATTCGTTAGTACATTGTTGGGAAAAAATCCGTTTTAAAAGTTCTGTAATAAAAGTTTAGATACTTACCAAAAAATTTATACAGAAGAAAAGGTCAATACATTTGAGTTAGACAGTTTTTTGCTACTCGTGTTGGTTTTAAGCAATATACGAGCGTTAAACCCACAGAAGTTAATCCGAGACATATTATTTTATTTACGGATTCTCTGAATCTTCTTGAATTATGAATAAAGTTTATCGAGTTTTCACAATAAAATTTTGTGCGTACATAGAGAAATCTAACCAGAACCAGTGTTTCTTAAGTTCTCGTAAGCTACTTAATGAAAGTTACCTATGCATTTGAAATTAAATTATCAATGAGATAAGTTAAAAGCAACTAAAAAGACCTCTAATACTAAATATTGTACAAGAAACAGATCTTTGATCTAAAATAATCTAGTTCAAATCTCTCATTCGAGTTCCTAGTTCAAAATGAGGAAGTTCAGTGCTACGGGAAATTGGATAAAAAAATTACTTACGCGCGGTAAAAATTAGAGTATTTAATTGTAGTGCGAAGTTTCTCGAAAAAGTATGAAAAAATTCACTAGTTCTCCGAAATCAACCAATGATAGTGTTAGATTTAGATTTCCGGTTACAAGGAAGCTAATTCTCCGATTAGCAGACCTTGCCGAAGAGAACTTGAGACGTCACACGCGGAGTAATTTCAAAATTACAAAACTTAAAAAAACCGTAGCGCTGATAATAAAACACAAGAAATATTTATTTTTAAATGTTTTGGCTTAGCTTTATAGTATAGTACAAATTTATATAAAAAAAGAAAAACCACTGTAATTACTTATTTCTAAAAAATCATGTTCATACTCAATCTCAACATTTAAAGTAAACCTATTATCTACGCGTGTCTCCAGAAGAAAAAAAAATATGACGAAAATAAAAAAAAACCTTTATTCTTTTAAATTTATGAGCCACGTTAAAAAACATTTTCATTGTGTGGACTGAAAAACACACGGGAACATTAACAGTTGAAAAAAAGGAGTTAATCTGCAAAAATGCATAACGGAATCAGAACGGCCTGAATTCTTGTGATGAAACGAGTTACAAAATATGTATTATGCGACATGTCAGAACAGTGACACTATAACAAAAGGTGTACACTGTACATTGTACACAGAAGACCGACAAAAGCGTTTATCTATTGACGTATGTCCCGATTACGACATAACAAATACATTAAATGTTTTTACTCCGATCCGACGTCTGCATTATTAATTAATCCATTGTATACGAATCATGCCGTCCTTTCTTTTGACACAGTTTTAGTTAGTAGTGTCAATCATTACAATAAAGACGAACGTGAGAGTGACAGGAATATTAAAACAGTTTTATAGGTACGAGTATAAAGAGCGTGTGAATCCACATGGGTTTAGAAAAGCATTAGCAACGAATTAAAGTACTTGCTAATTTCACGGATATCCATTTAATGAAATGTAACTATGGCAAAAACCATAGTACCTATTCATAATAATTCATATTCTATTATGCAACGCTTCCAATTATAATCGGTTATCGTAATGATCAGAACTTGCTGAAAATAAGTAATTAAAGCATGTAAAATGATATGTTTAATTAAATCGGCATTCACTTCGTACCACTCCATTATAAATTATTATGAAAATAAAACTTTGTTATTAGTGTTACACAATTTTTATTCTTTTACAAGAACACTACTACAGTTTCGAGAGAGCACTTCTCCCATCGACGGGTGATATAAAGTTTATAAAGATATAAAGTATTGTTCTTGTAAAAAAATAAAAATAGTGTAACCTAGTATGTGAAATAATTCAGTCAGATGAATCTCTTCACAACAATAAAGGTTTCGGCTCTTTGACTTCACTAAAATCAACAAATGGAAGAATTGAAGAAATATGGATCTTTAAACATAGGCAAAATGGTGAATGTTACACAGTGTGTAAAGTGGCCACTTAAACCAGCCAATGACAGGTCATAAGCCCTGTAAATGCCTAGACTTCCATATTCCCTTATTTAAGGTATTCTCCATCCCTGTTGTAATTTATTTATAACTAATAACAAAGTTTTATTTTCATAATAATTCATCTTAAATGATCCCGATTAAAAAATCCGCCCAGAAAACTCTAGAAAATGAACGTAGAAAAGCCAACTCGGCACGGGTTAGAAACCAAAACAACCGCTCCTTTATGTATCATATCTAAGCAATATCATTCCACATGTTAAGTTAAAAAATCTTCGCATGCTAATGAAATTAAGCGTGTAAAAATCGCAATCATTTTCACCAGCAGTTTTCTTAAAAGCGCAGCGGCAAACATCATGTCGGTGCGCTTGAAGGCAGTGGCGATCGGTTGACAGTTAATTACTGCTACGAAATTAATATTGACATACAACAAAGCAATTATACCATGCAACTAAATTAAATTATGAATAATGATCCACTCGATCGACTAATTGAATTTAACTGGTTATTAGTTTATCAACCATAATGAAAATAAAGATCAAAAACATTCCCCTCGCTCTGCGATGGAAGTTACGATTAAACGACTATCACATTAATGGATTTCGACAACTGCATTACTGTGTACCTTGGAATATCACATCACTATATAGATGTAAGGAAACCGTCATGTGTGATTTCTATAATATTATATTTTGATTACCTATTACCATGATCAATACATTTAATTGACGTAGACTTGTGAAATTCTTCATTGATGCTGATACGAAAATTAAAGTAAAGGTCAAACAGCACTACAGCGTCGCTGCACTTCAGGGTGGCGCTGTGTAGCATACCCCGCAATGTAGCGTAGTCGTAATACGGTTTGTTTCGTACATTAAAGTGAAAATAGTATTTCGTGTCGCCGCGCAATGACGCTCTAGTACGGTTTGATCTTAATTTAATACTCGTGCATTATTTTAAAACACTTGGGCCTTTACTTACAAACCTGGTATAAAGTAACGCCTAGACATAGTGGTAGAATAAGGATGGTATTGCCAACCTTATTCTACCACTATGCCTAGGCGTAACTTCATACCAAGTTTATAAGTAAGATCCTCGATTTTTTGTTAGAAAAACTACCAAAAATTTTCAATACTAAACACTAACAAAAAAAATCACTCACAAACGAGTAGATGCGTATAAAAATAATAATGACAAAAGGTAATCTATTTAATTTAATAATTGAAGACCTCCCCGGAAGAAGGATCTATATAGTACATGTGGTCAAAAAGTGATTTTTTGATAAAATAATGATCTATATAGCATTAGGTAGATGTTGGAATGTTATTTCTCTTTTTGCAACACTGATTTTGACTCATATCTATGGTTGAAGTCTTTGTTTTCGCGTATAAGGATCTATGAGAATCAAAATGGTGAATACTAACCAGGTGGAGCTGTCTTTTTTTTTTCATATAGACCCTTCTTCCGGGGAGGTCTTTAATTAATAATATATGTGCATGGGATTTGAATAGGTACTAATATATGATCATTTTAAATTTTTCGACAGACGACATTGTGCGTTAAAAACTGTTAGGTGTTTGCGTGTTTTTTAATAGTTTTAATTTATACATAAGATAATGTCTATTTGTCGTATTATTTTTCTAAAATTCCATTGAAAACCTCGTAGTTTTCGGACGTAAACCAAATTTTTTTTACGATATAAATAAACGCAACTTTGGGGCGATGAACTTGAACTTCAAATGTGAAATCAATACAGTTTTAAATATCAAAATACACACTGCGGGGAGAATTTTTTTTATCTACAATTATTTTGACTAACCATTGATTAGTGAATGTACAACTTCTGTGGTGAATTAATTGAAACAATATTAAATCGAAAGACCGAGCCATTGACCGCCCCGGAGTTTGCATCAGACATTTTCTTATATTTATAAATAGTTTAACGACTATTATTGTACGTATATAAACTCATAATAAACATGTGTATAACGTTTAATATCGTGAATCCAGTTACAGTCATCAGATGGTATCAAATTAATCAAAGCGAGAGTTATAAATTTAATTATCTAAAACAGTAGTCAAATTTTATTGATAATGTTTATGTTTATGGCCTTAATAAATATTATGTTTAAATCATTTCACATATACGATTTTATGCTATTTAATGTATTTATGATGATGTCATTTTATTTTTTCACATTACTTCTTCAAAAAAATGAATTTGTGTATCTGATAGTGTAGTGGTTAGCGCGTTTGGATAGCCAGATTCAAGGTCAGATTCGATTCCCGAAAAGAATATGTATTGATTTCAAAATCGAATTTTAAGGTTCATGGGCTAACATACGCCTAAAGCGAAAGACTGATCGATCATCTTTAACTATTAATTAGTGTAACTGTGCAGCGGGAAGATGACGACTTTGTAATATTGGTTGCAGTAAGCAAAATTAGATTGTGATGTACAACCTTTTTCGGTTTCTTGTTGCAAAAGGTAGCCCGTTAGGTTACCATGCTTCGATTCCCGTAAAGTCCTACATAAAATGATAAGTATTTATTTTAAAATGTGTCTTTCATACCGTCGCGAATAAGGGTAAAACAAATAACATATTAAAAAATTAATAATAATAAATTTATTGTTAGTCCCGAATTAGCGCTGATTGGTTTTTTCTGGGAATTCAGGGCACGGAAGCAATAAAACTTCTATCAATTCCGGATGCAAAACTGCAATTATGCACGGATCAGAAAATTGATTAGATTTTCAATCAGATCTAGATTAGATTTTAATTCAGATTTGAATCGTATACACAAATTTCTTGATTTTTTCTTTTACAAATTTCAAAAAATCTTGTATGCGAATACTTAAGTAATGTTGATTAAATGGTTTAATCGTATTCCGCCGCGCATACAAATACTTTGTCAAAATTAAAATCAGAAAGAAGGCCGCCATAAAATTTCAGGATGATGGAATATACTAAGAATCGTATTGGTTTTCTTATTTACGTTTTTACATTTAAAAAATTCGGAATCTGTGCGCGCGTACGCCCGGTGTCGTGCGCAGAACGCGTATAACTTATCTTTTTTTTTACGTAAGCTTTTTTTTTAACATTTATTTAATTCCCGCCAAACTGCAAACGTAGTTTTTTTTGCAGGGATTTCTCTTTTTAAATATTTTAGCAACATAATAAAATGTAAACATACATAAAATCTTAAATATATCAACAACAAAAAAAATATGTAAAAGTAAAATAGTCTTTATTGATACCGAAATATATAAAAAATAATAAACACACAACAGTTTTGTGAACACTGTTTTAAAACACATTTAACTCTATTTTTATTCAATTTACTTTTCTGTATTTTGTCTGGGAGTCTATTTGCTATGAGTGGGAGTATATACGTCCTGGTTCTCTCTTCATACGCATTTAGAGATCTTTTTTCTGTAAAATTTCCTTTTACTTTTTGGCGCGTTTCATACTTATGGGATATCAGTGTTTTGTAGAAATCTATTAAGTCCTCTGTTACCAGGCGATAGAATATCATATTTTGTACGGTCAAAACTTTACACATCAAAAAAAGATTTTCGTAGTCATTTTGACAAGTAATCATGTTGGTTTTACTTGCTAACATTTTTAGGAATCTAAAAGAAAATGAACCGTGCAATACGTCAAGATAAATTTAGAAAATTTATTTCAAGATTTCTTGTTCAGAATTCTGTTCGGATTTCGACCAATTTTTATTGCAAAGTTTTTAAAACAAACCATCACGCCGTTTTCGGCAGAGAGAATAGAACGCCATATCACTGTGTCTTTGCATACAGACCTCGCTTTCTCTACATTCATACATCTTCTTATGCACGTGCGTTATTCATTATTTTGACATGTTCCTCTTTAAATAGGAGAGACCGAGGAGGGTTGTAACAATAGCGATTGCAAAAAAATGTAATCGATAAAGAACTGGCAACATCGCGCATTTATTGTGTTTTTGATGCGCCACACGATGGAGTTGGCAACAGCAGTCTGCAGGGAGTGGTTGGGTGTATACGACGCCTGGACGAAAAAAATACAAAAAGTAAGTTTTTGACTGAGAGTTTGATGGCCTAATTTTTAATATGTATTACGTAAACGCTGACGTGATATTATTTCCAATTTGCACCATTATTCAAATTTCAAAGCGTGATATTGTTTTTTTATAACTCGTCTCTAGTTTTGAAGCTAAGAGACATTATTCTAAACAAGGGGGATTTTTTAGGTCTCTTCAATCTATTTTCTCAACTATAATGTTTTGTGGTGTGAATTTAAACATTTATTGTTCTTGTTTCAGAATGCCATCAACGCATGTATTTTTTTTACATTTTTTTTTGCACCACAACAGGCCAGGAGGCCTAATTACAGTGGTGAATTACATCACAGAGCACCCAGGCTTGAGAAAAATCACATTTTAATTTTTGTGTTCTCATCGGGAATCGAACCCGGAACCTTCCGTGCGTGAGTCAAGCGTCTTGACCACTACACCACGGAGGCCGCCGAAATCCCAATCAATATGTAAGAAAGACAGATTTGGGGCATGGCTAACTTAGAAATCTATAAAGTAGCCTATGATGAGGTGACTTAGAGGGGTCTCAGAAATGCCGCATCATCATACAATTTTTTTTTTATATAAAAACGAACAACCTTGAGCGACGTCATTAATTCATATGAATCTACCGATAATAAGAGAGTTATGTAAGATTTTCGGTACGTTCACCGTCAACGGACCGATGGGCAGAAGTGATCGAGAATAAGCGGAAGAGAACCTCTGACGTCACACACGGAGTTATTTCGGAAACACAAAACTTTAAAAAATCATAGCGCTGATAATACGATAATAAATAGTCAAGAAATGTTTTTTTTTCAAAAACCATTGAACTTCCCCATTGGACGTGTTTAAATGCTGGTAGAGTCATATCTATTTTAGATATCCCGTCGATAGTCGATAGTAAAAACTGCATTTAGTGTGGCGATCATGGCGAAAATTTTCAGTGCTGGTTTTGCTGCAACAGGAGCTTGACCTGTCTCGTATTATATCTTTTTGGAGAAAAAGATTTCTTCCATAGTCAAGTAACTGATCGTGTTTTTATCAATTCAGTGCCAAATCTATCTTTAAATGTTATAAAAGCTTGGGGAAGTTTAGAAACAAGAGCTGCTACTCCAAATAATATCTAATATTGGAAACGTTGCCGCGATTGAAGAGCAGACGACCACATCTGCCACTAGTACACCTATTTTAAGCAATGTTGTCAATGAGCCCAATGAAGAACCTGGATATTACATGGAACCGGTTGCCTCCTGATCCAAAGTTCGTAGTCTACTCGCCACAACCTCCAATGTATTCTCTCCAGAAGCACTCGGACCATTACCAATGGCTCCACCAAGAAAAGTGAAACCAATTAATAGACGCAATATTAAATCTGCTGTGCTAACTGGCACACCTGCTAAGGACGAAAATGCTGCTATAGAAGCCAGTAGAAATATAAAAAAAGGTAAAATAGTGTGATTTCAACGAGTAAAAAAAATCTAAGTAGGCTAAAGGAAAGGAACCATAACGAAAAAATAAACTGACGATGACGCACATTTTTTATATTTTGCCTGTGTTGCCTCGAGTCCTTTGCACACAGCAAAGCAAATGAGAAGTGGGTTCAGTGCAAAGATGCAAAGGATGGTCACTTGAAGAATGCACTGGAGAAGAGCTCCAATATATTCTTTTTATTTTTTTTATTCCAGTAAAATGACTACATAGTGCAGAGCAAATTCTACCATATAAACATAAACATAAATATAACCATGAACATAAATATAAACATAAACATAAAACAACATTTTATTAATATTTATCATAATTGCTTGTCGGACTAGATTTTGGGCGGAACATGATTTATAACTCTATTGCTTTAATTTATTATTATAAGTTTATTTTTACTGATAAACATAATATACCAACGGTTGGTTATAATTAAATTAATTTTACGTGTATTTTTTTTAGTAAAGTTTATTTTATTTAACAATAATATAGTTTTTATTTATTTCCTGTTTTATAAACCTCAAATACCAAACTGTTACAACTTACCTCGGTAATAAGAGATTTGTAACGCGAGGAGTTGTTTCAATTTTAGCCGACTTTCTCATTGACCCTGATTATTTTTGCCTATTTTTTATTAAGATTACATAATGTCTAAAAATGTCTATGTTCAAACAAACAAACCATCACGCCGTTTCCCCATAGGGGTAGGCAGAGAGGATAGAACGCCATAACACTCTATCTTGGCATACAGACCTCGCTTCCTCTACATTCATACATCTTCTCATGCACGCACGTAGATTATTCCTACTTTTGACATGTCCATCTTCAAGTATTTGATGGACTTGATCGTGCCATGTCTTTCTCGGTCTTCCTCGTTTTCTGCATCCATCAACGTTTGCATCGTAGATCCTTTTAGCCGTTCTTTCGCTGTCCATTCGCTCTACATGTCCAAACCAACGAAGCACCCCTTTCTTGATTCTGTCAATAATGCATGATCTCGACATTTGTGCACCTATCATACATCGTTTTACCACACATTTGCCTGAGGGATCGCATTTCGACAACATTCAACCTACTTTCATCATCATTTTTCCAATTCCATACTTCGCTCCCATACATTAGAGTTGGCACTAGAACTCCTTTGTGAACTGCTAGTTTAGCCTCCTGCGATAAACATTTGTTTGCCTAAGTAGATTTATGTTGAAGAGTAAAATTCATAGAGGTAGAGTTTTTGTAAGCTGAAATATACTAGCTTTTGTAATACTGTTTCAACTCTCCTCGGTCTCCCCTACTTGTTGAATTTGGTCATGCCTTGTCTTTCTCGGTCTTTCTCGGTCTTCCTCGTTCCCTGCATCCATCAATATTTACATCGCAAATCCTTTTAGCCGTACTTTCGCTGTCCATTCGCTCTACATGTCCAAATCGACGCGGCACTCCTTTCTTGATTGCGTCGAGAATGCATGTCTCAGACGTACATAAGTAATGCACGTATCTCGACATGTTGCGTGCAATACGCTTTAGGTTTACAAAGGTTTGGATTTGTACTGACGCTATCGCACGATGGCCGGGTCGGGTCGTCATTGCGGTCAGCGAGCGGCGCTGGAAGAGGGAGACGTGTGACGGGGTGAGGAAGAGTGATGGACTGCGGCCAGGGCGGGAAAAGGTTCGCTCTGCGGTAACGCAAGCAAGCTCTAGGACAAGACAGAAACCAAACTCAGGAGACAGGCGGAAATTGTTAAGATGTAAGATCGTTCGTATCCATACATACAACTTACTCTAATGTATAAAAATTGTAATTAGCTCTCGTTTCGATTACATAAGAAGAACACTATTACTCGTATGCGGAGACAAAACTCAAGGTGAGGAAAGTACATTCTAATCTCATATGCATAGAATAACCCGAAGGTGAAGACAATAGAATGTACCTACCTCACCTTAAGGTTTGTCTCTGCATACGGGTATATGACTCTTGTGTTAACCACTCTGTTGTCAAGACCACAGATCTTGTGTCAAAATGGGGTTCTTAATTCTTTGAGATACTAGGTACCATTCATATTCAATAATCGCAAGGAGGAAGTTCAGTTTTTTTTTAAATGTTATTTATTTGTTAATAGAGTATCAAACTAAGCCATTTTTTTTTTTTAATATTTTTATGTACTTATCGTTTTATCAGCCCGATGATTTTTCAAAGTATTGTAATTTTGAAATTACTCCGTCCGTAACGTCACAAGTTCTCGTCGGGGCGTTCTGCTGACTGGTGAGTTCGCTTCCCGGAAACAGGAAATCTATCCCAAGACTCTATCATTGGTTGATTTGGGAAGACTTGTGACGCAGTTTAAAGTAATTCATTTTTATTAAAATCAATTAATTTTTTCATACATTTCCGGGAAACTTCGCTATACAATTAAAGGCTTTAATTTTTACAATGTGTAAAAAAAACATTTTTATATCCAATTTACCGTAGCACTGAATAATTTCCTCATTGTGTTCCAGTAAAATGACTGAGGTCCAGTTTCAACCATATAAAAAAACATTACTAAAAAAAAAAGGAAATCCATTATATCACGCAACTTCAACTTTTTTTAACGTTTCCAAAAATAAATTAAAACAAAGTGGCGGATAAAATAATATGGTAAAAATCATTCAAAAATAATAAAATACTGAATGTGTGTTTTGTTAAAATATTAAGGGAAGTAAAAAGAAAGGGGTTCCATCAATTATTTTATAACTAATCGGTTTATGGCTATTTCTCTTTTACTTCCCTTTTTTTTCTTATTCTGCAACCATCCTATAACCGAGAAATTTCTATCTTTTTTTGCCTTATTCGCTTATATATATTGTTTATATACTCATCTTCTTTTTTTATACCAACTATACTTCTAGACACTGTTCTATCTTTTTTTGCTTTATATAGTATTTTTTAAAATTTTATGTTGTTTATATAATCATGTTTTATATTACTTCCATGTCTGTAAAAGCCTTATGGGCGTGAAAAACTAATTCAAAAAAATCTGTTTAAAAGACTATATGATTTCTTGCAATACAAAAACATAAAGGACTGTGGTGGTCCGGTGATGTCACCAAATCACAAGCAAGTCACTGGTCCACTATTCACGCTGCGAGACCAAGGATGTAAGCTAAACACGTGAGTGAAGTCATACTCGTATTAAATAGCAAGATTTTGTAAACAAATAGGCAGTTTCCGCTTATTTAAATATTCAACGTGTTATGTATTTCATAATTATCGATTTATTAATGAGGAAGTTCACAGGTGTTTAAAAAACTAAGCAAAATAAAAATATATCATCGCTACAACTTTTTAGAGTTTTCTAATTTTGAAAACTACACCGCCCCCGAGGTCACGAGTTCTGGTCAGTGAGTGATCAAAACACACATGTGAACGGTGAAACATAACTGACAAGGAGAAAATAAATCATCATCATCATTCCCTTTCCGCACCTAATGGTGCATAGGGCGCTGCATTGATACACCGTCACAACAACATAACAACGCCATAATTTATTGGCTGCAACAAACACGTGTTCACATAAACCTGCGACGTTGCGAAATAGAGCATTTTTGTTCTTTTTTCAAACATTCTCGATAAACTTGCTTAAAGAACTTGCGGTGCTCATTTGGCACCCCTGCTTTTCAATTTGTTTATTAATGATGTTGCTAAATCATTATCTTACTCTCGTTTTAGGCTCTTCGCGGACGACAACAAAATTCTCGAATAATTCAAACTTTACAAGACTGTTTTCTTCTTCAATCAGACATTAACTATTTTAACCGATGGTGTAAAGTCAATAAATTAGAACTAAATATTAAAAAATGCAAAATAATGACATTTCATAGAACAAAACAACCAATTTCCTTCGAGTACCTATTAGAAAACTCCAAAATTGATGTGGTTAAGTCCATCAGAGATTTAGGAGTTGTTTTGGACTATAAACTGACATACAACGAGCATATAGATAATACAGTAAATAAATCACTGAAATTACTTGGCTTCATTAATAGAATATCCTCTGATTTTACTAATGTCCGTACAATCAAAACTCTTTATTGCTCAACTGTTCGCCCTCTTCTAGAATATGCCTCCGTGGTCTGGTCTCCATTCTATGTCAATCGCATAAATCACATTGAATCAGTCCAACATCGCTTGCTTCGATAAATAGCGTGGATGCTCGGACTAGAGAGAGTTATTATTAATTCTTATGCTGAAATAGAGTCAATGTTAAATATTTCTAGTCTACAAAAACGTAGAACTAATATTGACTCCATATATATGTTCGGCATACTAAATGGTATAATCGATGTTCCATCATTACTGGGACAAGTAAAATTCAATAATCCGACTCGTAGATTTAGAAACAATGAAGTACTGTTCATCGATCAGCATAGAACAAACTATGGCCTAAATTCTCCAATGACCCGTCTTTGTCGTATTGTTTAGGTTTACAACGATTTAAACGAGCACTAAATAAATAGTCCAGATCTTGTCTCGATGTCCCTTATGTTTGTCAATGCTTCTTTTATTTTTTTTAATGTTTTAAACTATTCTTTTATTGTAATATTTAAACCTTATAAATTGTATACATGGACAATGTCCGTTAATAAATAAATAAATAAACTTCACCGTAAAATTATATGCTCTAATTTTTAAGCGCAAAAAAACATTTATTTATAAATCCAATTTCCTGCAGCACTAAACTTCCGTATTGTAGGGTTGTTTTCCAAAACTTACTACATACATATTCACAAATTTAAAATATTAAAAAAAACGATATTTTTTATATGGACTATTTGAAGTAAAAAATGATACGATGTGAATAAAGTTAAGAAGGAACCTATGACAAGTAGGTTTTTTTCCTGAAAAAATTAAGCCGGTCCACCAAGTCCGCCAATAAATATTTGAAAAAAAACCTTTTTTTTGTGTTGATTTTTTTCCCAAAACTGACTTAACTTATGGAAACAGTTTTTTTAAATATATAATATGTTCATGTTGCAAATAGTTCGTTTTAAAAAATAACACATTTTTAGCTACAAAATCACCTAGAACTAATGTTTGCAAATCTATATGATGTGATATAAAACTCGATATTCCATATTTTTGAAATAGTCAGCGTTGGAAAAGAACCCTACTTACGACTTTAAAGTTCGAAAATCGCTTCAATTGTATTTATTTGTGTGTTTAAATACTAAATATGCACTAAATAGACGGACGCTGAATGCGATTCGAAACATCGCCATCGGCCGAATAGCAGAAAAACTCAATTTGAAACTGAATACTCTTGACTGAGAAATTTTAACTGGACAATATAATGTTTTCGAGTAAAAATGTTTTAGAAATACTAGCACCCGGGGCATTTGAATTCTACCTAGTTGCTTGGGACGATCTCAAAATAAAATGCATGTGGGTTAAAAAAACTAAAAAATGTAATGTTACAAAAATAATTCGAGATTCAACGTTTGTTTTTTAACTGCTGGCCTTATTATCAAAATAAACACAGTGCAAATTATACGCTACATTGTAGTTAACAGGTACCAGGTTATATTATTTTCATCACACAGTTTAACTTTTTTCGGTTCGTTGATTTCGCGCAGTAAATTTCACCTGGAAAGGTCCCTTGAGCCATCGCAATCCAAGTTCACGTTCGGCTTAATTATGTGATCCGCGGTTAGCTTTGTGAACCGCAGCCTAACAAAAGTAAAACGAGCGCGGAACAGCCAAACAGGTTTCCAATAGCCATAGGCTTCGGGCCGGGGATAGCTATATCAAAATAGACTAGAATTTATTAAAATATTTCTGTTCTTTTGTTCTGGGTTAGGTGTTAAGTGCGAGCTGCGGCAGGCTGGTTAGTGCGAGGATCTAGGATACACGCAGTACCTAACTATTACTTATCTCTCTCTATTAGGATCTCTTTTTTATCGTTCCTCCGATTTTTAACGCTTCTGGTAACAGCCAGGTAATCGCGTGAAACAAAATCACATATTAAAAAGGTCTTACTGAACAAATCGATTAAGAATTTTTAAAGAAAATAAGTTAGAACAGCCATTCTGTATTCTATTTCGACTGTGTATTTTAGTTATTTTTTGTTTGTTCCTTCTTATGCATCTCCTTAGACCGATTGGTTTAATCAACAATATGTTAAACACTTATGTTCAAATATTCAAAGACAAACTCTGGTTTTTTAACCCGTAGAGTTTAATAAAATTGTCCAATTTGAATTTTGATCAACCCCATAGAGGGTGCAATCCAGTATTAATTTGTTTACAAATATTTGGGACTTTTTCAAAATGAGGAACTTCAGCCCTACGGGAAATTGGATACAATAAATGTTTTCTTGCGCGCGGTAAAAATTGGATTACGGCAAATTTCTAATTGTAAAGTTTTCTGAAAATGTACGAAAAAATTATAAAAAATTATGTTTATAAACACGAACTACTTTGAACGACGTCACTGGTTCATACGAATCAATCAATGATAAGAGAGTTATGGAAGATTTCCGGTTTCCTTGTTGTCAATGGATCAATGGGCGGAACTGATCGAGAAGAAGCGGAAGAGAACCTCTGATGTCACACGAGGAGTTATTTCAGAAATACAAAACTTTAAATAAATCATAGCGCTGATAATACGATGTATAATTTTTTTTTTGATTTAGTTTAATAGTGTATTAACAAATATGTATTTTTTTAAAATCAATGAACTTCCTCATAGATCATTTCACACCTAAAAGGAGTACGTATATTGCAGTGATGAAGGATATTAATTTAGAGTTCGATTCTAGACTAAACGAAGAGTTCACATTCTTTTTTCCGCAAATAAATCACGAATTAATTAAATAAAATGAATTTATTTATCTATTTATTATTTTTGTTATTATGAATTAAAAATTTAAATTGTGGTATGGATTAATGCAAGTCAAAACAACCTATGTTTGTATTTTTAAATAATAAGCATGCCTTCACTTTTCACTATGTTGTATCCAAACATTCCCAACTCAACACTGGGCTTTTGGTCTTGGGTTCGGGATAGAGCAACAAACCATCACGCCGTTTCTCCACAGGGATATGCAGAGAGGACTGATCGCTGTCTTTGCATACAGACCTGGCTTCATATACAATTATACATATTCTCACGCACGCGCGCTGATTATTCGAAGTTTTGAGTGTTCAAACTCTTCAAGTATTTGTTGAATTTGGTCATGCCATGTCTTTGTTGGTCTTCCTCGAGTTCTGCGGTCCATCAACATTCGCGTCGTAAATATTTTAACCTATCTTTCGCTGTCTATTCGCTTTACATGTGCAAACCAACACAGATACGTTACTATTGCATGTAATAATGTAGGTACTTTTGTAATAAAAATAAATAAATAGTACCATGCTTACTAATAATTCATAAAGTAACCTTTTATATCTTTCGCCAACCTAGTTTTTTGTTTGTTTTAAAATCATTTTATATGATTTTAATGTTATAATGTAAATCACGAGAAAATAAATAAATAACACCAGAAAAGACGAAGTAGTAAAATGAGTTCTCTCCCGTAAAGTAATAAAAAGGTAAGTAGATGTATCTCTCTTCAATCCGTGTCTCATGCCTGAGGATGGTGATTACGCCCGACTCCAGGCATGGCTCATCTGTAGACGGTCTCCCTCCATCTGGGACGGTCTTGCGCTCTTCTGTAGGCATTCGTCGGTGATACTTCAGTGACTAAGTCGCTCCGTCTTGTCGGTTGACGTCCGCGCGACCTTGTCCCTTCAAAACTTCCTAGGAAAATAGTTTTCTCCAAACTATCAGAGTTCCCCCTGGAAATATGGGCAAAGAACTGCGCGATACTTTTCTCGCACACGGATGTAAGTCTTTCTCCTTTGTCCAGTTTCTGGAGTGTAGATACATCCGTACGTCTGGCCGTCCACGGAATGCGCAGCATTCGCCGCCATCACCACATTTCGAAAGATTATCTCAGTGTCCAGCACTCCACACCGTACATGAACGCTAAGAAAACCAAGCCTTCACCAGTCTCTTTTTGGTGTTAATGGGTAAACTGCGATTCTTCCAAATCTTCACCAGCCGACTCATGGCACTTTTGGCAGTACCAACACGTCGCTGTATATCACCTTCAAACCCGCCACCATCACTGATGAGAGAACCTAAATAAATGAAATTGTTGACTCTTTCTAAGTTATACAATAAGGATAATGGTGCTTCTTCATTAGCTCGATCAATGATCATAAGCTTAGTTTTGCTCATATTCATTGAGAGTCCCAGATCTGAACCAGCGGCATCTATTCGGTCAATTAGTTCTTTCATTTCAATTTCTGACGGTGTCATCAGCATATCTCAGGTTCGATAACTGCCTTCCTCCAATTGTGAACGAAATTGTAAACGAAATCTCCCTTGTATTAAATAGATGGAAAAATGATTGTACTGACCTTTACCGTGGATTCAAACTCTTCTTTAAACCCTGATCAAGAACTAGAGCCCAATATTTTCAAAAGTGAAGTGGAAAATGCCATTAAATATCTCAAGTTAAATGAAGCAGTCGGATCAGATGGAATACCAGCTGAATTTATTATACATTTAGGAGACCGAGGTTACCAGGCACTACATGCAATTTGTAGTTATATGGAAGTAGAGATGTATAATTCAAATTAAAATAAAAACAAGTTTTTAACCAATTATATAATGAATTTGGTGCTTTTAATATAAATTTTATATGTGTATAATTATTTATTTGATGATAAAAAAAACTACATACATATTTTTAGAATTCAAAATAACTAAAAGAAAACCAATAAAATGTTATTAGATACCACAGATAACGGCAAATATATTAGGATAATAATACTTATGAATAAAAAAAACACAATCCAAGAAAATTGTTACATGGAAATAATATATATATATATATATATATACCTATTATAGATACGTGAATATTTTTATGAAGAATAAATTGCACAAGTAGCATTTCTAAGTACTATTTATTTTGCTATTTCGGTTTCGTTTTTCGAAAAAATATAATAAATATTATCAATCAGTGTAGCAATCACCTAAATTCATCATACTTTAATAACATTTAAAAATATACAAAGCGAATTGATCAAACAAAATAATGTTTTTCTCGGTGTTATTATTTTTATTCTAGTTTTAACATCTAAGAAATGATTTACAATTTTGAAGATTACTCACGTTCAACAGCTGAATCAAACAAACCTATCCTCTGCGGTACGAAAAAAACATTTTTATTTGTTCAATGTAAGCACTCACAAAACACAGATAAAACAAAAAATTAACCTCCGAACTAAAATGCTTTTCGGCACACAACACCCATCGATGTATGTTGACACAAAATGTCAAAATGATCAAAATAAACAGTAATACATATTTCCGCCAGTGAATTAAACTTGTGAATCAAAAAAGGTTTTTGAACAACAGTCTGTTTAAAAAAAGAATATTTTTCTTTTAAAATACCACTGTAAATGTTAATAAAATAAATTTATCGAGGAGCGCGACATCAAGACCCTCCCGAAGCTCGATTTTAATACTCATAGATGAAAATTCTAGTAGATGCGCAATTAATTTCCATAGACGTCATACAAAAATAGATGGTTCAAATTTTCGCCGGTAGGAACTAAATAAAAAATTAATATTAGTACTTTGAATTTTAAAAAAAACTATTTATTTCTCGTCGGAGATCGGAGACAAAACGAGATTTTTTCATATTTTTATTTAGATAAAAAAAATAACACTTTTAGAGAAATCTACGTAACTTCAACTAATTAATACATCAATAACTCACAAAATATTTCCGAATATTCAGAAGTACTTCGAAGTTCGAACCTAAGTCTACCCCAACTTGATTCCCATCATATAATGGGGAGTTATTTGTTTATCAAGAAAAACAACAACAATACAGACAAAATATATACAATATTATAAGATAGACATAAAATAAAGCCAATTTAGTGTTCCTTATATATATACAATTATAAATATCTAGTTCAGTTAGATATTAATAAAGATGTGTATGTGCGCGAGTTTCTGTGTGTGAGGATGCGTGAGTAAGGGAGTAAATTGTGGTCTTGGTAATAACACTTGTAAATATACAACTCGTTGAAAATGGTCCCCAAAATTGAAAAATTTGGGTAAATTATAAGAAAGCAAATATTATTATAATTTTAAATATATAATTTTATATATTTGTATTTTTTTTTCATATTATAAATGACACATTATAAAATGTCTCCAGAGTAAGTCATTTGGAGTAAATGAATTTTACAAGGG
The DNA here is from genome assembly GCF_059751315.1 of Micrasema longulum. Lineage (NCBI taxonomy): Eukaryota > Metazoa > Arthropoda > Insecta > Trichoptera > Brachycentridae > Micrasema > Micrasema longulum. The sequence goes on from NW_028277544.1 coordinate 436,663, forward strand.
TTTTTATTGCTTATTTCCATACTTATATTTGTCTAAAAAAGTTAAGAATGAAAGATTAATTGATAAATTATTTTATTTACAGCAAATACTTAATATTTAATACTTACTGCAGTCAAACTAGCTGATACACCTCAGTGGAAGGAGCCCTCAAATCAGTGTGTAATTTAATCCTTGGATAGTCAATGTTGAAAATTCGTAAAGTATCCAGTACAAGGTATCAAAGGTTTCGGTTTAAAAAATCAGAAAAGCTATCCTAGAAGACAGCCCAATGGTTTCACATTATCTTGGTAATTTACAGTAAAACAATGAATCTGTATTTTTTAATCAATTTAAGTATTTTATTTTTGTTTAAAGCTTGACCTATTATAGGTTTAGTTAGCACAAAGAACCAGATACTTACTTACAAGGGAGGGAAGCATAATATGCTCGTATTATAAGATAAGTTAATTGACAATTTACAAACAAATACATCTCCGCCCCTTATCAGTAAGTGACGGGGAGCTAAATCCCGTCAAATTGTGTTTGTTAGCTTTATTTGATGTCAAAATTTCAAATAGCCTTGCTATGCTATTTTTCAGAACTTATGTTTCATCTTGACTTTAGGCCATAGTAAAACATTTGTTGAATTGTGAGATAAAATTTGTGGCTGGTTTACATGTTGCGAACCATTTTTAAAATACTTATAATAATAGCATTGTTAGTGCAGTGTACTGTACATACAACTGCGAAGTTATAAGTCTATATTATAACAAAAAAAACAATTATTCATTTTCATTAAATCATGAATTTAGTCTCATTCATCTTAGATATTTAGATGCAGCTCTTCAGTTTACTAAAAACAGCATCCACTGACAGTTTGAAAAATGTATGTACCTGTATAGATTTTGTACGTACTACTACCATCAACGCATTTCCCTATAGAAGTAGGAAGAGAGTAAGGATTGCGACACACGTCTATCCTGACATACATTCTTTTTCTTCCACATTCATACATCTTTTACATTACATGTCCTTCGGTTGTATCTTCTTTTAACATAGTCAGACTTATATCAATATACATTAATCAACAATATTTCGAGTGTGTCCAAATTTTTGTGGAAGAGGACTGGATTTCATCACCTAGGGATTAAGAATAACATATTATAACAGAGATTGAGAACATTTTGAGGAAGGAAATACGGAAGTCTAACCATTTAAAGGACTTATGACATGTCTTACTACTACCATCATGCCATTTCTTCGTAGGGATAGGCAGAGAGGATGGACCGCTACACACGTCTATCCTGACATACATTCCTAGCTTCTTCCACATTCATACATCTTGTCATACATGCCCTTCGGTTGTGTCTGCTTTTAGTGTGACTAGATTTGAGATTTTAGATAATCTGATCATGCCACATCTTTCTTGGTCATCCTCGTCCACGTTACCCATTCATTCTCGCCATATTTATTTATTTAGACATAAATGGCATAAATTGCCTTTAACATATACATCAAACAATTTATGTTCATATTTAATGAAGAAAAAAAATACACATGCGCATATCGAGGGTTTACTGCGAAAACCGACTAAATGACAATTTTACGAAAAATGAACTAATGACACAGCTATGCATAATTTTTTGTGCTCTATCAACTGGTAAAACTGGCTAACCGCTACATCAACTAGCACCGGAGCTGATTAATTGTAAAACATTATAAATGAAGCAAATATACCAATACTAGACTGATAAAATAGCTTAAATACCTTTACGACGTATATTTCTAGTAATGTTGGTTTGAAAAAAGATATGGGCATTCATAACTTGTTTTTCTTTTAGATTTATGTTGTGAAATGCTCTTTAGCCATTCATGAAAAATGTGCTAGAAGCATTTAAACGGAATTACTAGGCAATTGTTTTCACTACGCTACTATCTGTGAGAACCGTCGTTATTGCAATAATCGTAAATGCGTCACCAAAAATTAGAATTTTTACATTTATTGCTGACATGCAAAACCGATTAAACGATTCTTAGTTGGTTTACGCAGTAAAATTTAATCATCTTGACGGTCATGTGACTATTGCAAGAAAAGGATAAGCGATGCAAAATTGCACTTTCGTTCAGTTCAATTCATTTTGCCTTTGAAATTTTCTTTGAGTGTGTGTCAGTAAAGTGCCTCTGTAGTATTTTGGCGTGATCTATAAGTGTTTTCTTCTACAATTGGATGCACTGTGACGGGTTTTAGTGAAAATGAACTCGCAGGGAAAAAAACTATAGTCCTGACAATATTCAAGAGACCCAGTTTCAGTTTATAAAAAAATGAACACAGAATTTCATCCACCTATTCACGGTAAAATATAGTTTTTTTTGTGACTGTGTGTTCTGCGAAGGAAGAGCTAATAAGGTATGATTATTGAATTATTGAAAAGGTTGCGAAAACCTGATCTTAACAATTGGGCCTGTAATGTGGCTAAAAAAAGAAGAACAGATGGTTTGCCTTAAAATAAGAATAAAATCAGAGCAAAAGTCAGACCAGCTAAGGTTTCTAAAGATATAAATTGCTCCACGTGTCAAGAAATTTTTTCTACTACTGACAGATATAAGATAAGCAGATTCTTTTGGAATTCAGACTTCAAGAACATGAAGAATTTTATTTTAGCCAACGTTACTATTCAACCACCAAAACGAATCTTGACTGTATGTAAACGACCTGCACAAAATCAATATTCAAAGAAATGTTTCTTTTCTAAACAAGACGAAAAGAAACGGTGTGTCATATTTTTTTTTGCAAGATTTGAGTGTTTCGCCAGCTGAAACAGCTGATGCAATTAAGAAATGGAATAAAGTGAACTTATTCGAAACAACTAACCAAAGAGGAGCACACGACCCTGCCAATAAAACTAAGCCAGAAATTATTAAAAGAGTAAGAAAACACAATGAATCATTTCCTTTTATGGATGCTCACTATTGTAGAAAAGCGTAGATACTAAGAAAAAGATCTTAATGTTCGGAAGATGCATTTAATGTTCAAATATGAATGCTTGAAAAATGGTTCCGAACCAGTATCTGAGATAACCTACCAGAGAATATTTGCAAACGAATACAATCTGAGCTTTTTCGAACTTAAGAAAGACCAATGCTTAAGAGTTGATGAAAGGAAAGTTATCAGAGATCCATACAAAGTAAAAAAAAATAAGTATGATTTTTTTTTTGTCTTAAAGCATCTTGCTAACTTGACAAGGGACAGAAAGTTCAGTGAATGAAGATTAAGCATTTAAAGTGTGTGAAAGGAGAAGACAGAAAAATATTCTTCTATTATAACATGAGCGGTAATTTCAACATAATATAAGTCAGAGAAAATCCATTGATTTTCGAATCTAATGGTGCCGTCATTCGTCATTCAACGAGAAGGAAGAAAAGTCGTGCTGAAACAAATACACCTGTCTTTCCTGTCAACCATCAGTTGCTAGACCAACTACAACGCCTCTATCAAGAGCCGCTGAAAACGGGTGAAGCTTAAGAAGAAGAATCTCATAACTCTGTTAAGAAAAGGAATTATACCAGAGGAGCTACACGGCTGGTTCGAAAACTGAAAAACAAATAAGGGAGTTAGAGACAGATTACCTGACCTAGCAAATGATGAATCCACAAGTGAGGATGAAGAATAATAAATAATAGTCAAATCTAATTAAAATGTGATTTACAGTAACAAATAAATAATATAATTAGCATTCAACTGTTTTTCATTTTATAGCACCTAGCTCCCTATAGTTGAATACAGTAACAGGCAAAACAACTTTATAAGTTTTTTCCGGTATTGATTTACGTGATCTTGAAATGTGAGTTTACTCTCCATTAATAGACCCAAATCTTTTGGTTTTGTTGAGCGGCTTACAGGTTTCCCAGATAATTTATAGTCATAGACAATGTAATGTATTTTTTCTTTCTAGTTGATGACATGACAAGACATTTATCAATGTTTAGAAATAGCTGATTCTCCTTACACATTTACCACACATTCGTCTAAGGGATTGCACAAGACCCGTTAACTCTTCATCCATACTTCCTCTGCCAGTATCATGTTTTACTTCCATACATTGTATGTACCACCACAAAATTGTCCATTTTAAAATTTATTCAACAAAATAATAATAGTTCTTCTAATAGCATCCTTTGTTATATTAAGTCTTTATACAGTAAATTTTTTGAATTATTTAAATACAACATATTACAACAGAGATGAAGAACATTTTAGAGAAGGTAATTTAGAAGTCTAAGAAGGTATATTATTAACAGCTCCCCAAGGAGTTGGATCCAGTCCTTGCCTATAAAAATTTGGACAAACTCAAAATATTGATGATTTAATTACAATTTAATACAGTAAAAAAGGAAAGTTTATTCTGTGTCCGGGCAGATGCAAAATACAATTCTGTGTGTGAAATAGAACCAGAAACATGAACGAGTGTTTTTTATTCTATCAGATAAAAATACTGGAATGGAGATAAATCTGCCTGGTGGTGTAGTGGTTGGTGCGTTCGCCAGCATGCTTGAGGTCCTGGGTTTCATTCCAAGCAGAGCAGATCTGTAATATTAATTTTAAGGTGGGGTACACTGCAATATTTCTGGCACCTGAAGCATAAGACTGATCACCTTACCTTGAAGCAAAAATGATCCAGAAATGCTGTAATTTAAGATACCATTGCAGTGTCCTATGTACACTAAGTGTGTATATAGAACCAGGTTGTGGTTCCATGGTAGTATTTTGGACTCACAGATCAAAGGTCCGAGGGGTCCGAGGATCTCACTCTACCATAACTCAATTCTCATTTTTTTTAGCACTAGCAACTTTTAGGAAATGGTCTGAAAATGACAATATTTGGGTCAATAAAAAGAACTCAAATATTTCTTACCATCAAAAAAAATATGAATCCACAATGTCATTATATCTGTTATTCTTAAATAGGTTAATTAACCACAAATTTACCATCTGATGTAGCAGAATCTCAAGCTTAACAGAAGACGATGTCACATGATGTGAAAACTTTGGAAATCTAGTCCATTAATCTGCAAATATAGCCTCAAGAAATCCGCTATCGAACTTAATCTTAAAACAATTTTTTCGACATGATCAATTCATATTTATTATTTAACTTATTATAAGATTCCTAATTTACCTTTCAGTATCTAACTCAAAATGATTGTTTAAAGGTTCTTTTAGGTTAATATTTTATTTAGGCTCGGTAAAGTTGCTTGTAATGAAATTTCGTATGTGAAAAAAAGACAAATCTTTTATTTCTAAATGTCCATGTTTCCATATTGCCTGTAAGAGTTTTGTCTTATTTGAACCGACGTAAAATCTCTTGTTCCGAGTACTGTGTTAGCTGTGGTAAAGTTGGTATTTTTTTTAACCCCCTAAGCCTCTATTGTAGAGGCTAGTCAGCAGGTAGGAAAGAAAGGATATGAAAGTAATTTTTGAATAATGCACCACAACACCCAGACCAATAGAGAAAAAATCTTTGTTGGATTTTTCCTTGCAACTAGCGGGAATCTAACCCACGACACCAGTTTCACAGTTGGCCGTCTAACCAGCTGCATCACGGCGCTTGCCTTCTGATATTTACTTGAAGGAAGTTGTTAATACAGTAGAGCTCCGTTTATTCTAACTTCAGTCATCCGGATTGCCAAATATCAGGAGAAATTTTAATTTAATTTTGTTGAAGTAAGTTTTTAATGTGATTCCAATTCGTCGCAATAAAAATCTTGCATTTGTTGGAACAGTTAAATCCACTGCACTCCAACCTCCCGTTGCACTACAACCACAATTGGTTACAAGGTGTTAATTTTACATGCACTTTCAATTATATACGGCATTGCCAAAAAGTTTACTCTCGGAGGTTATGGTTAGTTGTTACATGATGTAATGATAAGATTAGGAATGCAGTCCTTCTGTTTTGAAGATAAGCATTAAGGTTTACTAATCTTCGTATGAAAATAATATTATAATGTTTAGCTGATTTATCTAGCGCCATTTTTGTGGAAAATCGCCTTAATGGCGCTTTACAATTCAATATTTAAACTTACATTCTAACTAAGCTAACACTACATATATTATTATAGATTCTGATTTTAAAATTGAGGATATGATAAATGAAAGAAGCGAGATTTCAGATGAGATCTGAACTGACTGGGACTGTCAATAATTCGCAAGTGCGAAGGCAATTATTTATTCCAGACAGAGGGGCCGGCAATAGCAAAAGCACTATCTACGAACCTAATGTTTGGGCAGCTCCGGAGTACGACAGGTTTCCTCTGCCTAAATCAATTGCTGACCTAGGAGAGATAATATTTATTACTTTCATTTCTAACTTTTGTAATTTTTTGTATTATTTACTATTGATTTCAATGATTCTATTATTTCGTACATTTGATTATGTATGTAACTAAATTAGCATAATTTATGTTTTAATTTTTATATCTGATTATTTTTTATGTTATCTTCTTTGGAATTTTATTATTTATTGTTTTATTATTTTTTATTTATATTTCATTTTTCTGGATTGTTATTCTATTACATCACATGTTATTATAATTTAATTTATTTTACTATGTATTTTTTGATCATGTTAATTATTATGGCTTCACATGAGCACAGCCTAAAAAGCCTTAATAAGTTCATGAATCTGTAAACTAGTGTAATTTTTAATAAATTGATAAATTATCATTTTAAATAGATTATTCCCTTTCATTTTTCGAAACTTATTTTCTGTAAAAAAAACGCGTCACAAAGTTTGTAAATGATATTTTTTACATAAATATCAATGTTTTACTTTCAAACCAAAATAATATATTTTTTTTGACATTATAATAGTGTTATGTTATGTACTGAGCATTCAGCAAATTTGGTGCGCTGGTAACCCGCAAGCATAATAACTGTATTTATTGATAATATGCAATGATCTGCACTTTGAAATAAGTAATCGAAATGATTCACAAGTAGAAGACATAGAAGAATCACATTTATTTTGACATATACATATTTCTTATATATAACATAATATAAATCATTAGGGTCATCGAAGATCCCGCTTCCTATCCTCGATTTTAATATTCTGTTCTCGAAAAGTTATCTCTGTTGACGTTAATTACTCCAAAATAGGCTCTTGCAATTCACTATTTTGTTTTATGAATTTTGATGCTTTGTCTACAACTAAAAATAGATAATATAATAGAATATACAGAATAATAGGGATATAGAGATAAAGTCTGGGTACAATTTTGTAAAAAAATCATGATATGTATTATTGTAAATAAAACTGTTTAATAAACATGCGCCCAGTCTTTATCTTAAGATATTATGTAAGTCCAGCTAATTTTGGAAAATAAAACAGAGTAGTATTTATGCATAGGATTGCTTTCAAAACATGTTTATTTTCTGTTCTTTTTGATATCTTATTTACAGTCAGAATGTTTTCTTTTAAATTATGAGGAGTCTGATAATTATTATTAACTTCAACTATTGTGTTCAAAATATTTTTTATAAAAAAAATGAACTTGTGATGATGTGTGTTATACACAAAGTAACCGTAGTTAGAAATATTCATACTCCATTGATCAGCTAATTAGAGTAAAAGGGAATTGAAAATAATAAATAATGAATTTAATATTACACAATGTTGATTCATATTTCTTCCGATTGAAATATAATGAGAAATATGTACTATAAATATATAAAGTTCATAAACAAAATATAGTAACAATACAGGCCAAATTCAAATTATACACAAATTTTATAATCACATGGAAGATTCGAATGACTCTATCATGCAGTGAGATTTTCATTAGCTAGAATTAAAAACAATTGCTGTAAAGTTTATGTCCATTAACAAAAGACATGAGATTTACAAAATTGGTGAATGGTCTCAAAAGAACAATTGGAGAAAAATGAAGAATCACCTAGTTTCATAACACAATAGCAAAATCTCCCATTAAAAACTTCATTACTCAAATACCGCAACTATAAAGCAATCGGAGCTTCTCGTTGCATTAATACAATCGCTACTTTTTACATATGTAATTTATATAATTGTAATGTAAGGGATCTTACTTTCTGTATAATATTTTGTATAACAATCAACAAAACAAGATAATTTATTAACTGCAAAATAATAAAATAAAAAGACACATTCTCTGATCAGACTTATATATTCTTAAAACACCGAAGCATTGACATCGATGGATTGGCTTTATATAATAACACTCTCTCTAGCACGTTCTGATCCGCTCCCTTCAGTCTAACCAAACTCTTCTTAGCCGAAAATTAACAAAATAACACACTACTATGATACAAAGCAAGGTCACTTCGTAAAATAACTTATCGGTTTCTACTCATATGTAAAATATACATATCACGTAAATATATACATTCACACGCGAGCGTTCATGTATACACATACAATAAAGTCGTAAAACCAAACTGAAAGTATACATTAAAGTTAGGGTAAGATATTACGATTACACGAGTCAATACGCGCACGAGTACCGTTACTGTTACTGGATGGCGAATGGGAATCGGCGGATGCAGTCAAGCAGGAAGCGGCCGAGAGAAAACTGGTAATGAGGAAAGGAGATAGGAATACTCGACTCGGACTTATCTATATTTACACGTACACGCACACCTCGAGGAACTGAACACTGTCGCTCGTCAGCGAGTCCGCGGAACTATCACAAGGGGCGCACTGGTCCCGCCGCCACCGAGACACGGGGATCAACAGGTGCGCGGCAGGAAGGGCGGGGGCGGCCGCCGCCGACGGTTCTAGGAGCTGCTGGACGCGTTCATGGCCGAGCCGAACATGGCGGCGCTGAAGCTCTGCGGGTTGTGCTGCTGCGGCACGTGGTGCGAGCTGGGGGGCGCGTGGTGCGCGCCGCCCGCGCCCCCCGCCGCGCTCGCACCCCCCACGGCCCCGCGCCCATGCTTGGGCACCGGCGGCTGCAGGTACTCATGGCGCGCCAGGCTGAACACGTCGATCCGCTCTTCCTTGCGGTAAGCCAAGCACGCCCGGATGAAACTCTGAAATTCCATCATCGGAGAGAACCATTAGAATATCGTACATTTCATCACATCTGTCACCGAAAAAGCTAAGTCACTACCTATTTTACACTTATTTGTATAAACCACTTTAATTTTTTTTTAAATTACACTTCGACCGGTTTCGAGGTTACTACCTCAAGTTATCACAAGGGGCTGATAGACCAGCAAAGCTGACCTATTTATTTTTTCTTCTTTCTCTCTCTTTCTTTCAATTTTTTGTCTCTTTCATACAATATTTTATTATATAAATAGCAACGCGTGTAATTATAAGTTAGTTAAATTCCTGACGATGAGGTAGTAACCTCGAAACCGGTCGAAGTGTAATTTAAAAAAATAAATTAAAGTGGTTTGTACAAATTTATAAACAAATAAGTGTAAAATGTCATACTACAAAGTGAAAAATGTTTTTGATAACACTACCTATTTGATTAAAAGGGCTTATTTAAATGAACAAGATTGTTTTTAGTGCACATACACAAAGTGTGGAGTTTGGAATTTAGTAGAGATATTAAGCTAGTACTACCTAAAAGTATACGAACAGTATATGATGCAATCGAAAGAAAAATAGAAAGGAGATGAATGGACAGACAACTTCTTCTATATTTTACCCCGGCAAGAGATGTATTAATTTAATGAGAACATATTTGCAGTCATCACAGGAAGCTCTACCATCCTCAATTTCAGCTCAACCCTAAGAACACACACAGCAGAGCAGTTTCAGATAAGAATAATAATTTTAAAAACACAATGATCGAATCACTACCGCCATCCAATTTAAAAACAGCTGGGATGCTTATCTAAATAATAAACACCACAGATATAATGTGTATGAGCACCAGCAAAAGCTGATCGCCTATAAACAAATAATAAAAATAAAAATAAAATAATACAAAACAATAAAAATACACCAAGTAATCACTAATCTATGCAGTTCTTATATGTTATTGAACTCGGCACTGCTTGATTATTTTTTTAAATTGCATAGAAATTTGGAATATGACAAAATCAGTCCTATTTTACAAGTTTAAGTATTCAGAATACGACACATTTAATATTTTTTAAATAAATGCAGTTTCAATAATTTTAGAAATTGCGTAATATAGCGGGTTGCGGTCTCGTGGCTAGCGTTGCGGACTCACCCAACTTGATTTCCATGTTCTAATAGTTATTTACGACTTGTTGAAAATGGCCACCAATATTGAAATATTTGGGTAGATTATAAGAACGCTAATATTTCTTTAAAAAATAAATAATACTAATAATGTTGAGTCTAGCTCGACATAGGAATTGGTGTCAGAAATACTTTGTCAAGTCGCATTCAAGATAGGAGAGACAAGGATTAATATTGGGAACATAAATTCATATATCTAATTTGCAGATTAAATTATTCAGTCACAAGTTACAATCATTATTATTATTTAATAACTCTTGACATTACCTTTGCTTCATTGCTAACAGTGGGTTTATTAGCAAATTGTACTTCTGTAGCTTTGAGAATTGTGTTTTCTTCAAGAATTGTAGCTTGACTTTGATTGTGCCCAAAAGGTTTCTTGCCATAGAGACATTGGTAGAATATAACACCGACACTCCACACGTCCACCTTGCTACTTATCTTGGGGGGATTCTTACCAACCACGAAGCATTCAGGTGGCAGATACCTAAAAAAACAATAATTTACCTTAGTGACCAGGACACAAGGCGAGCAGATATAGAAGATTTAAGTTTTAAGATAATGTCACTTTACCAATAAGTGCCTGCTCCTTGACTGGTCAGATCCATGCCATGATCGGGATTATAATTCTCCTCATCCATTACTTTACTAAGACCGAAGTCAGTTATTTTTATTTCTCCGCAAACATTTCCCTCGGTCAAGAGAATGTTGCCTGGTTTAAGGTCATAATGAATAACGGGGGGTTTGATTTCATTCAAATATTTCAAGGCAGATACTACTTGCATTACTATAGATCGGGCTTCTCTCTCCGGTATTGTTTTGTGCTAAAAAAAAGTTCATTTATACATAACATTATTCAACAACAGGAAAAAAGGCCACAGCAGTTGGCACATGTATGTTTTCCATTATTTTAAATAATACACGAAATTTTGTAAACAGGAAAAATATATTCTACAACACGTCAGAAGAAAAAACAGATAGAACGTCAAGGTTTGTTGCAAAGTAAAATGTGAATAGTTTACCTGTTTCAAGTAGAAATCAAGATCATGTCCATCACAGTATTCTAGTACGGTACAGAAAGAATTGGCATCTATTTCAAAAACATCATATAACTTTACAACCCGCGGGTGATCGAGAGCTTTGTGTATGTTATACTCCCGAAGTGCATGTCTGAAAAAAGATCATTCAATCAGATTAATGGATTCTCATAAAAACATGTGTTTGTTTTTTTTCCAAAAATACATACTTAATGTAATTGGCTTTTTTATCTTCTTTCCAATCCTTGTTTAGTTGATGGACTTTGCAGGCCGTGTACCGCTGCTCTCGAAGATCAAAGGCTTTATGTACTTCGCTAAATCCTCCCTTTCCAAGAAGCATTAGCAGGAGATACCTAAAAATTTAATTGATTAATATCATCAAATTACTTATTCAAAAACTAAATTCAATAAATACAAAACAATAAATGTGTAAATTACCTATCAGATAAAACTGGATGAGCACTGAATCTACTTTGGTCCTCATTGTGGATGCGCTTCAATTCCCGGATATGCAAATTTCGTTCTCTTTCTAATTTTTCCATCTCTAGTTGTAGATCTGCATCTTCTTTCTTTAAAGCACTTTGTCGAAGCTAAAACAATAACATACATTTAGCAAAACACAATGAAAAAAATTAAGTACTTCTGGCAGTAAATAAATGCGTTTTGGCGGGCTTATTACTAAAAACAATTTCTTTCAACAATCCCAACTATTATAATATATAAATGCGTCAATTATTCAAAAGAAAAAGTACATAAATATTTTAAATCTAGTATGGTATTCTGAATCTTCTGAACACTTAAAACCATACATAATGATTTTAATACAGAACATTATTGCGATTAATGCTTAAGCATTAACCCAAAACACTTAATTAGATTGAATTGACCAAACCGTATTACTTTTTTCCATTTCTATGCAACAGTTTAATACACCATTTGATGTTTAATCATCAGTGTGCGGCCATTTAAGAAGCAACATGTGGTCGCATGCAAAAAAAAAAACACAAATTAACCACTCTCTAGGGGGTAGAGAAGATTTATAATAGCACCCCAGGTTGTGGTTCTGCACTTCACAGGTCGGAGGTTTGAACCCCGATTTATCACAATTTGGTTCCCATTTTCAACATTTAGTAAAGTTATTAACTAGTTGAATGTTATTACCAGTTATGCCTCCAAAACTAAAATATCTGGGTAAATCACTAGAATGCAAATATTTACTTTTACTTACAAAAAAAAAACAAATGTATGAAACCACCAATAGCTATAAAATAAGCATGAAATAAATGTTAAGTTCTCTGTGTCCGGCCGGTTAAGAATATAGTTCTGTGGGCGAAATAGAACCACAACCCTGGAAGAGTTCTTTCGACTCTTAGGTAAAAATTCTAGATAAGAAAATTGAGTGGAGGTAAGTTCGCCTCGTAGTGTACCATACTTGTGAGTCCCCGGGTAGATTCCTGAGAAAGTCGACATAAAATATTGACAAGAAAGGTGGTTTGCACTGCAATATTTGAAGTTCCTGAACTGGTACCCGAAGCGTAAGGCTGATTACCTACCTTACCTTCATGTAACAGATGATCGATATACACCACAATTAATGGACCAATGCAATGCCCTATGCACCATCCGGTGTAGACAAGGGTATGATGAAGATAAACTGTTAGTTTCTCTTTTAATTCAATGATAATGAATGAAAGGTATAATATGTATTTACCTTCAATATCTCATCAGCTTCGTAATATTCCTGCCACGAGAAGGTTGGCAGGGGGTCAGGTTTCAGGAAGGTGGGGGGCTCGGTGCCGTTGTGTAGCGCGGCTTGCTGCGCGCCCCCCGTGCCCCCCGTCCCGCCTCCGACAGCCGTGCCTCCCCCGCCCCCCGCGCTGCCGCCCCCAACTGCAGCCCCAGCCGTGGCAGCAGATCCGCCGGTACTATTGTTCCGCTTGCCTCGCCCGGTTCCGCCCTCGGCGTTGGATGGCCTTTTCTTAACTAATAATTTCTTCTGTCTATCGATTTCTTCTTTCTCAGCTGTTATCTCTTCTTGCCGCCTGGGAACAAAACCAAATATATCTATAATAATTAGGACTCAAAAGATTTGAAGTGCCACAATGGAATATACCCTGCCGGGGTGCTATTCTGAACCACTTTCGCAGCACGAGAAAACAGTTCTTCAGTTTTTTCTGTTATTTTGGATGTAAATACACGAGATAATGCGACCGCGAGAGCATTTGGAATACCAGCCCTCGAAGGAATGCACATAAAATGCCACCTACCTCCGACTCACTGGCGTTCTAGAGTGGTCCATGCGATACCGCAAGTCCCGGGCATTGTGAGCACTTACCTTGCCGTCAGGGTCATAACAGACAGGGAGAGGGCGTATGGCGAATCTTAAGCCGTTATATGTTTGTTGTTAAACCCGAAATTGTAACGGTTTTGTTCTATGCAATACAGCGAAAGGGCTTCTCTTTAAGCGGGTAGGGAATTATTACTCTGATGCTTTACTGCACTTTTCACTATGTATTGTGCGTAATATTATACTGTTATATAGTTAAGAATGGAAAACCATACCTTGTCAATTCTTGAAATGCATATCCATCAGTCCAATTTTCTTGAAACGTCGCACCAACCCTTTGCGTAACAAACTGTCCTAATCGTAACCTATTTTGCATACACCTTTGCCGTGCTTCTTTTTTCTCTATTGTGCTTTTCTCATTTAATAACTTCTTTACAACGTCGATACATTTATTGATGTGGGATTTGTGTTGTTCTATTACCTGGAAGAAAAAACACTTTAGTTAATTTCAAGAAATTTCTAGTTTAGGAAGGCATGGATTCTTCGGTTTATAACACCTGTTAATGCCGATTCAATCAATAATATGTTTAAATGTCTATCGCACCAGGTGAATTAAAGTTTTCAACCTTAACCTTTTACCAAAATAATTTATTTAATAAATTACAAGAACTTCCAGCAAAAAAATTTCACTGATTTATTTCAATGTTTTAACATAAATCAAGTTGTAAACATGGTGGAAATGCTAAAAAAGCTTAAAAAACTTGGTTCAGTCAACAGTCAATTTTCTCAAGGGTAGGTAACCAACCGCTAATAAATTTGTGACATGATGAGTGGGTACAGCTTGTCCACCACATACTGCACACCGCATCTGAAGACGTAAGTCTCCTTGGCGGCGCTAACATACCTGGAAAAATTGCTAGTTGCTGAACAAGGAAAAGCTGCCCGAAGGAGCTCTCTGTAATCTGGTATCCTTAGCATATTTATGCTGAAAGAAGGTATATCATATGCACGTCAATGGATTGAGAAAAGAGGGAGGTGAATTCTTCACTGACTGGGATTAAATTGATTGGACATGATCAATTCGCCTAAATTATTACAAAACTTTTTAAAAGCCTCGAAATTCTTTTTGGAAGCCACCAGATCTGTATATCCGACAGGACCTATAACAGGGCCACAGATAGTAGCGAGAAGCTCCATTCGGTAATCATAGAGAGGGGAAAAGGGACAAGACCACAGGATGTGTTCAGAAGATTGATTAGGATATGTGCTTGGGATGATGAGTAGGTAGTGAAAACATTTTAAACATGAATTTAAAACCATAACCTTAACCAAACTATAATGGTGGTAACACAGTACCGAGTACAGTTTAGTTTGAGCAAAGTTCACCGTTCCCTACTTTTTTCTGTACATATTCTTAGGACAATCGGGCTATAATGCAAACTAATTGATGGTTATAGTGATTTTTTCTGGAGTCCCTTACTTTTTGTTGGGTGGATATTTGGTGCCTCAGATCGTCAGAGCCTCGGGTGAGTTCGTCGATCTTGTTATTCCGCACCTCCAGGTCGGAGGAGGCCTGCGTCTCAAACTCCTGTATCCTCTGGCAGGTTAGGTCTGTCTGAGATTGTTTGTGGAATGCGGACGATGAGAGGCCTCGGCCGACACCCCCCGTCACTGCCCCAGTGCTTCCCACGGTTGTACCTCCGCTGCCCCCTCCCCCTGGCACCGCCCCACCCTTGAAGAACTCCCCGCCACTGCTGGCCAAGAGACTTGAAGGTGACGGTGGATACTGTAAAGAAGAATATATATAAAGTTTATATTTGAAGCACTAACTTTGTGGTTATTCATTATAATAAAATAAATAAAACATATAGTACGTAATAGTTACGTAAACCTTGAAGAAGAAGCTTGTTTGCTTTGAAACCGGTCCGTGAAAAATAAAAAATTAGTGGTGAAAAACAAAGTTGTTTTATTTATTTTATTTAAGAATATATATATATATCATATATTTATATAACTTAAAACACTAAGTACCAAAAAAGGATTTGAAGTAGTTTTCTCATAATAACTTTTAAAATTAATGTAGACATAGCACCCGCTTTAATCCCCATACATTTTTTTACATATTGCTATCTTACAAAATTTTATTATCGACTCCTCTAATATGTGCAGTTGGTGTGCATATTCTATCGCATTCTAAGGCGATACTCTTCTGACATCCTGTCAGTCACCTGCGCTTACCCCATGCCTGGCGAGACTTCTAAATTTGTCATCCCCCATAATTTTGGCCTTTATAAGGCAGATTCCTAGATATAGAAGTCAGAGTAATCCGGGACGTCTTCTTACCTTTTTGTTTCCCTATCTTCTTAGTACACTTTGGTAAAGACGCTTACTTAGGACTCTCCTATCGAACCAGCTTGTTTTTCTTATTTGGAAAACTTTGGTACTAGGTTACGCCTTGGCTAATGCCCCATACGATCATGTTATACTGTCTGCCTCTGCTTATCTAGTTGCTTACCGTATTCGGTACAACCAGGTACTTTGGCCAGACATATAATCTAATTACTGGGATCAGCTTATGCTTTTTTATTTATAAAATCTCGATAACTAATCCCTCGAGGGTCAAATCCAGTGTTCATTTGGCAATACTCAAAACATTTCCGAATGAAATATTAAAGAATGAAATTAATTACCATGGGGTAGTTTCCTTGCTGCGGTGAAGGACTCTTGGCACCGCCGTGGCGGACCGGACTGCTGGAGGGATGCTTGTTGAAGTACTCCCGGCTGTTCTTGGTGCCGTCCGTTACCACCCCCGAGGTGATGGCGCTGGCACGGGGTTTGGCTGGCCCCTCGTCCCCCTTGCGCTTGCGCTTCCTGTCGGGGGGCAGCCCCAGCAGGGTGGGCGCTGCGGTCGCCAGGGCTCCGCCGCCCGCGCCCCCCGTCCGCAGCACCACGCCGCCCTTCTCTGGCGTCAGGGCGTCACCCTCCTTGTCACTATGGGAGGAACCTACAACAGTGTAAAATACACGTCAGCAAACAAATTGAAGGTTTATTTATGCTTAACTTCAGATAGAGATAAATTCCAGAAAACAATGCTTCCTTTAGTTATAGGCCTATTTTCTATACTATACAGGAAAACAAGCGTTTTCTTATTATTTTGGAGGTCAAACTGTCAGTACATCAGCAAGATGCAGCAGGAGGGTGTGATTCTATAAAATGCTGCGAACACCCAGTTGCATTCCACCGGCAACATTACTGACTGGTCCTACTCGTTAGCGTCCACGTCGTGAATCCCGGGCAATGGGATCACAATCATAACAGTGTGATCACAGCAGATAACGATAAGAGTTTCTGGCGCCTCTAAACCAGAACTATTCAGCTAAGGGAAAGTAACCCCGACAGAAAAATTCACCAGAGAAGACAACGGGAAACACTCTAGTCATCTTTTCGCAGGAATCACTATGGCGAGTGTATCCAATAAGCATTTGTCCTGGCTGCGGAATACAAGAGTATCGCAGGACGGAGATGCTTTCGCTGTAGTGATCGCCAACGCCGGGAGGACCTGACAAGGCACCTATTTTAATTAAATTACAAATTTAAAAGCTTCAATTAAATTAACTTAACAATAGAATCACCATGTAAAGTGCCCTTGAGGTATTTTATTACGAAAATGGCGCTATATAAGTTATTCATAATAATAATAATAACACCTCAAGAAGATTATTAACTTTGTAGTCAAACATTTTACTAAATGTTATTATATATTTGTATATAACCACTTACCGACTTTTCTATGTCTACCGGTTTCGAGAAGTACTCATCTCTTCGTCAGGACACCAATTAAACAAACATGCAAAACCCACTATACAACTTCACCATAGTTGTTGCACAAAAATACAAAACCAACATGACATGCATTTCGATAAGCAACCCTAACATGCACTGATTAGGCTATCAAAATATTTTATGTAGTGGGAGAAATAGTTGAAAAATCTATTTTAATCATGACTTTAATAAAGATACAGGAATTGAAATCTTAAGGTTAAAAGTAAATTATATGAAAATATTTAACATTAGGAAAGTTAAAAAAAATAATGTTTCTTTGATCAATAATCAAACATCCTTTCAATATAGCCCATTATACGATGTTCCATTGTAATGGTCACCCTATACCTATTAACCTCACGCCACTCCATCTTTTTTCAACTATTTCTTCCACAGCATAAAATATTTTCATAACCTAATAAGTGGATGTTAGGGTTGCTTATTAAAATGCATGTCGTCTCGGTTTTATATTTTTGTGCAACAACTATGGTGACAGTGGGTAATATGAAAAAGTACATTATTTTTCTTAAGTTAAAAAGTTAAAATTAAATTTATATCTTTATATAATCACTTTGTAAAGCGCCCTTGAGGTATTATATTACGAAAATGGCGCTATATAAGTTATCAATAATAATAATTATTATTATTAATTGGTGTCCTGATGAAGAGACGGGTAAGTCTCGAAACCGGTAGTAAAAGTCAGTAAGTGGTTATATACAAATATTGAATAAAATTTAGTAATTGTTTTCTTGTCTATTTTGCTAGCATAATGGTTTTTTTTTTTCTATTTAGTATTCAAATTAAATAGTAATTCTTTAAGAGATGGGTTAAATGAAAAAAAAAAACTACACATTTCATTCCAGAAAATTGTACAAGATTTAAATATGTTTCGTACCTACTTAAGAACTAAATATGCAGTTCAGTAAGACGTACATAAATCATTTTTAATATAAACATATTTATGAATTATTATTTAAAAAAACATTTAAATACTTAATTAAATCTAGTGAAATACACATACGTGTCCTCACCGAGGTTTATCCCAATGAGGACTCATTATTTTTATAGTTTAATTGTTACACAATGCAAAAAAAAAAAAGAATAAATAAATGTATTTCCTTCCATACCCCTCTTTCCTACCTGCTTACAAGCCTCTAAATAGAGGCTTAGCTAGTTATTCCTTTTGAATATGATATTATACATCTTTATATATATTACCTACTTTTTTAACAAAACAAGCAGGGATTTTTGTTTAGTGATTTAGGATTTCGAGATTTAGGATAAGATTTTCATTGTGAAACTGAAGATATTTGACATAAGCATAAAAATTTAAAATTAACATTTAAAAAAGCAATTATTATTGTAGTGTGCTTTGCGATGATGAGAGTAAACTAGTACATGTATTATGTAAGTTGTATTTTTTTAGAAATCATTTGTTTCCATTTCAGTTTTTTTTTTTTTTTATACAATTATATTATTACCTAATTCAACCCAACAATATTGACAAATTACCACATCAATAATTCCCTTAAAGTATGTAATAAAAATATTAAAATCACAATCAAGATTGACAGACATTTCAACAGAGATAGAAAACCTCTTTGAAAGGGGAATTGGGATGTCAGTGGGGGCAGAATGATGAATAAAGAAATATGGCAAGAATGGTAAATTGTGATGTGTTAAGTGTTCACTTAGACCATTTAATGACAGGCCGTAAGCCTTGTAAGTGCTTAGACTTCCATATTCCTTTCTAAAAGATAATCTTTATCTCTGTTGAAATATTTATCGATCTCGGGAAACTTCCTAGTATAGTGGGTGAAATCTAGTTTCTGTGTTCAAATATGAAATATATCTTCTTGAAACATTGTGGATAAATTTGATCATAGGTATTTTGTGAAACCTAATCTACATATTTTAGACCGAACATAACATATTAAAATATAACATATTAAAATATATCAAAAATACAAATATTTTGTCAATAATCCTGTTTAGTTTGTTAAGTGGATACTATTTGTAAAAAAAATGAAAGCCAAATAAAAAAAAAACAGGTTTAGAAACACAAAAATTATTACATAAAAATAAAAAATTATAAATAAAACTGTCTTTAAATGACATTATTGTTCAATTGCAAGCCTACACACTACGCACCAGATGATTTTGGTTGAAATAGTGACACGGATATAAAAGATAATAAAATTATTACGAACCATCAAAAATTTACGACAGTTGTTTAGAAAGCAGTGAAGGCTGAAGGCAGTCAGTAGTTAGTAGTTGGTAGTTGGTGGGCACGCGCGGCTGGCATAAACAGGAGTAAGCGGCAAGGATGCGCATCGTTTTTATTATCTACATCTACTCAAAATATACTAATAATTTATAAGGTAATTTGTAAATAAATAAACATAAGATGCGAATTTATTGCAATTCCACTATATTAAATTTGCGGGATCGGAGGATCGTATCCATTTTCAACAGGAGTTTCTTTGTTTCTTGAATATTTTTAGAATTTTTAAAAATTAATCAATAATTATTTACGCATAAGACGCGGATGATTTTTTTTCTGTTGAAAAATTTGAGTATCGATTTTTAGAAACCTACGCAATATTTACGGACATTATGGCCCGTTTCACACGTATCGTCCAAATCCACAAGGCACGGTAAAATTAGGGTGGATCGACATGTATTTTGTATTTATTTACAATTTATTTAGCAGCTACTTTCTAAAAATCCTGCAAAAAGAAAACGAGCGAAGATTAGTCCGCTCCACGACGCGCTGGTTAGCATTTGCCTGACATTACACAAATAATTGTAACACAGTAAATATTACGCTACGTTATTTTATCGTGCCGTGTGGATTTTTCCCACGGTGTGAAATGGGCCTATAGGTGTCGATGTAAACAAGATGGCGCTACCAATCACGAATACAGAGGTCACCAACCAACTGCGTATTTTTAAGGACCGCTTTGCTATACTCAATTTACTCACCGGTGCTCATGTTAGAATCTTGACTATGAATCGTCTGAGCTGCGTTGACTGTCGCCTGGGGTGCCATTTGCAAGGCTCCAGCTGCCATCTGTAATTAAAAGAAGAAAAAAAATAAGTTAATGCAATAAATTCAATGAATACTGCAAAAATCAGTAAACGGTGTAAGTGTTCGTAATGAAACCATTAAGTAACAACGATTGTTAGTTTTTTGCCATTAAACTAGCTAAATATATTGTACAGCAGCTCATATTGGCGTTCAAAGGAGGTGAATGAAATTATCGATTACTATGACGAAACGAAGGATTTAGGCAGAACTTAGAACCGGTCCTCTAATCCGACTGTTTAATTCGCAAATCTCCCAAAACAAAGCTTTCGTCTGTCGGTGCTCGCTGATCATCTGCCCAAGGCCGAGGGAACAACGTTCATCAGATTAGTGGCCAGAGTTGAGGATCAGTAATCAGTAGGCAGTGAGCAGTAAGCAGATTAGCCGAGTAGTTCAGCTAGGAGTGCAACGCATGTACGAGTATTCTGGCTATCGCCTACTCCACTACCTACTACCTACTACCTAGTCGTACTATACAACACTTACGTACGTATTATAGAGATAGAGCTGGGGCCACGTCGGCGTCGCGCGATAAATGAAATCGTCCACTTCCAGTGGAAACTGTTCCAGAATGTCGAGGCATTGTTAGCGGAGGAGCTACACTGTAATTCTATCGGCCGGAGGTCAATGATCACTCTGTAGTATTACAATGGAAACGGAATCGGCACATTCCACGGCTACTCTGTGTGCTATGGCGATAGTGATATTATGTCCTACGCCCATATTTCCAAATCCAACTTCAATGAGTAAGACCAGATGTTTTTAAGCTATTTTCAATAATAGCTCATGTCTTATGTACATATTATGTCACCTGAGGAAAATTTTGTAATAGTAACGTAAACTTATTCACTATGATAATTTGATTCGAATACATATGAATACTGCCTGACGTTTATTAATAAGAGTATTAACGTGTAAAAACACGATATTTTTTGTATATAAGATAAAATACGATTGCCTTTGATACTTATCTCTACAACGTTGATATAACTGGCTAAACATTGTTTTAAACAAAATCATGTGCCAATCTCCAAATTGATATTAAAGAATCATTTATGTATCAGCGGGATAAAAATCCAGCTATTGTAAAATTCCCAATTATTGTAATTAGATAAAGGATTAAATGATTATAACAATTTAAATTTTAAGATTCTAACAAAATATTTGTTTAAAATATATAACAACGTATTAGTGCACAAGAGAGTTTTTACTTTTATCCAAAGGGGTAATGTGTTTAAGTTGTATATTTTAGCACGAAATAAACTGATCTTTGAAATCAGAGCTTACTCAGTAGAATAAGTCGAGAGGCATAACGGCCTCAACTTCAGGTTCACAAGAGGTCAACAGCCTGAGAGGCTTGCAGGCTCACTTGCAGGTACTTTAAGAAGTATTCTTACCATCGTACTATGGGTACATGTACCTAGTACCTACTTATTACAAGGGACTATTTCAAATCAAAGCACTGAGCAAAACGAGTCCACGTAACTTAGACAATTGAAATGTAATTACATCACGCATTCATTTTAACTAATAAGATGTACTGTGAAATGTGCCCAAAAAAAAAAGAAAAATGGGAAATACGCGAAATTTAGGCTGGTCCTACGATTAACGCAAACATATTCCAAAACTGTTCAATACATTTTATAAGGACAATATGATAGATATTAATTATTTTAATTTGTTTCGATTAAATTTTTTGTTGAAATTATGGATAAAAAATGTAGATTTAAATAGTGTTCTAATATTAGCACTTATTTTTATTTTTTGATATCTCTCGCATTCTTAGCCTTTGTTGAAATTTAAAATAGAATATACCCACACCCAGGCCATGCATTTGTGTTTTTTTGTGTTTATGTAATAGTGTATCTTGTATTTGTAACATGCGAAGAAAAAAATATCAGATAAGCTCCGCATTTTTTATTCATCAATTTGATGTAATGCAGATGAAGAAAGGCAACATTGTTACAGACCGAGTACCTCGAAGCACTTCAGAACTAGCTACTGAAAATCCGCGACAAGCAGTGGAAATACTAGAAATGGCGCGGGAAGTCGTATTACGTGTAGCGACGGTGTCTCTCTCCGTTTATGCCGGGTCCTCATGCCTCGTACCACATGCCTCATACTGAATGTGAACATTGCACCGGCACTGTTCGCGCACACATACAATTCGCCTTCTCTTCCATGTATTTGTTTAATTCGATATGCGATGTCCACGCAAAATGGCGGCCGCCGAGAATGTACCGATGGCGATGTGCTGATGGACTGCCGACTGCCGAACTCTCGTTGCGGCGGTGATATCTGCCGAAGCATCGCGTGCTCGGCTCATTATTCATTAACATAAGAATGCAGGCCGGCAAATGCCGCCGATCCGACTGTGAATTCGGTAAAAACGATCGGAAATTCTACGGCCAGACTGCGGTCGCCGGTGATGAAGCGGACGATTTCGTGAAATTCAAATCTTCAACTGGGAACTGGGACGAATCCGATGGTTATACTCATTTAAGACAAAAAGAAAGTTTACCGATAGATGATATTGAGACACTGGCGTAATCGCTCTGTAGAATGGAATTATGTATAACGATGTTGAAATTTCGTTCAAATAGAAAATGCAATACAGCTCGAGCGCTTTTTTTCTAAGCTATAAAATAAAATGTGAATTTATAAAATGAGGTAAAGGTTTAGTGTCGATAGTCGATATGTGGTTATTTGACTATGTATTCGTATTTACTTATTCGGATAGTTTGAGTGGGGAACAGATTCGGCGCGTGGAAAAGGAGAATGGAGGCTGTCCGGGGAATTGAACGAAAGGGTACTCCATATTGATTATTCTCTAGTTTCCCAGTAGACACCCCCGCCCACCGGTGGCTGCGGTGCAATTTTCCATTTGCCTCACTGGGACTGCCTACCGCCACCCACTTCCCGCGGCTGGATACAGCCCGTGAGCTCCTCTCCCGCCGCCCCGCCCCACGCTTCTCTCACCTTCACCCCGTGCAACTTGCTAATACGTAATACCAGTGCGATCCACCACTATCAAGAAAATAACAAACGATTTATGTCCGACTGGTGTATTAAAAAATATCATAAATAGTATATTCGAGGCAATTTCTTTTTTAATTTGTAAATTTATTTTTATTTATTTTACATTGTAAACAATAATAAAAACAATGCATCCTCACTGGGGTAACCCGTGCCGAGGACACTTAATAATATACTTTTATAACTCTAAAGTTTGAATAGACATTTTCACAAATCACGCAGTTACTATTTTAAAACCCATATTGCACTATTGCAACACAATGCAAAAATAATTATTACAAAATTATAGAACAAACCATCGCATCGCTCTATGCCGCATTTGGGTCTAATATCAAGAAAATGACGACAGTTAGAAATGAATTTAATCTTAACGATTCTTTTTTTATCAATTCGATTCAAATAAAATTATGATTGTGTCGAGTATTTCTAAATATTTTCTAGTTGAATATTCAACCAAAAAACAACTTGCGAAACAAAATATACAAAACTCAATTTCAGAGTTATAACTGAGAAACCGGTAACTACTTTTCATCAACATCAACAAATATGTTAGGCGGCCAACCGAAACGTTGCTAATTTCTTACTAAAATACCTCGCCCGGGTCGACACGCTATTTAAAGGGACTTTATAAAAAGAAAACATATGGTCTTTCAGTGACAACACGAAACACAAAAATATAAATCTAACGGGGTTTATTTTGTTATGATCCAAAATGAACTGCTAGTGAGTTGAACGTATTAAGATTTCGAGTTGAGCAGTTTCAATCCACAACAAGGCCATTTTGCGTAAACGTAAAAATCCGAAATGAACCTAATAAATGTAAAACATATCGCGAGACTAAACTCCCCTCGCAGCTCGCAGCTCGATACTTTCAGCCTCCAACGTTCGCCGCCATCGTGTGTACGAGTATGTCGAGTATGCGTACCGAACTGCACGGTATATAAGCTACACGAATGTGTGTACTTGCGTAGGTACCGTCATGAAACATGCAGCGACTAACACACTACCTGTTCAGGTAGAGAAAAAGCCTGAACTCTACCACGACATTCGAGTGTGTGCTATGTACACTGAAGACTCGAAACATACAGATATACACACCACTTTTGGACAAAGAAACAAACCCGTAATAATATTCATCTCTTTTTACGAGTTAACGCGAAACAAAACGAATTTCGCTAAGTTATCCACTTTGAGTACAAACCGTGAAAATGAAATAAACTCGACCATAGTATAGTAAATTAACAAGTAGGTAGTAATGTTATTATAATAAAATAAATAACCACAAAGTTAGTGCTTTAAATATAAACTTGATAGTAATGTTATTGTTTATTTTGCATAAAAATATCTGCCTTAAAACAGATTGTACCTAGTTAGGCAGACTAGACATGATCCAGAGAAATCTATTACCTAAGTGTGTATGTACATGTGTAGTAGATAAAGTAATTGTTATGTCTTAATAAATCATGATTATTATTATTACTATTGGTAGTCAGTAAAGGGGATATAATCACATAACCTGGATTGTAAACGTAGGTTTTAAATTTAAACTACATACATATATTACGAGTATGACACATTTAATTGAATTTGACTTCTTCGGTTACCAGTTACGAAAGCAGATATACACATAGCCCGAGTCTTATTTCCTTGGATTTTTTCTTCATATCTGCACCCACGCTGCATAAGGCATTGTTTTGGTATACAAATTAATTACAGCGTACTTCGATTTTCATGTGTTAACATGAATGCAAGGTGATTAATTGGCAAGCACACTTTTTTTTCTTTTTTAAGAATACAGATGTACAGTTTACGATACTTAGAGTGATAAAAAAAGAGAATACATAATTTCATATTTTTCATTTAATTTTTTATTGATTTTTATTTACATCGAGAACATTAAGGGGTATCGAATTCATTCTCAACACATTACAAAATATACTTTTGGAGAAATTTTGGAAGTCTTCCTTATCTCTGAAAAAGTGCCTGTTTTTAAGGATAGATTAAATATTAGATAGCTGTGTTTTATCATAACGGTTGCAACCCTTTAACACAAATGTAGTACCTCAAACATTGGCAGAAACCAATGATTTGGTATTTTTTAGAGAACTAATTGATTTTAAGACATTATTTTCACTAAAAAGATCAATTTAAATATTTTGCGCGCCTTGAGACGTACTTACTCCCTGTGTGAAAGCTTTCATTAAAAGAAGAACTGTAAACAGATTTGAAATTTTTAGCAAAAGCATTCACAACATCTACATTGCAAACGTCCTGACCATACCAGTGGTGGTATTCTGAATCTTCTCTACCCCCTAAAGAGTGGTTAATTTGGGGATTTTTATTTTTTTAATACGACGACACTTTGCTTCATATAATGGCCACACATATGATTAAACGTCAAACGATACAAAAAAATGTTTAAAAATCGGAAAAAACAAATGCGGTTTGGTCAATTCAACCTAATTAAGTATTTCGAGTCATTCTTAAGGTCGCAATAATGTTCTTAATGAAAGTCATCATGTTTGATTTCACGTGTTCGTATTTATTTGACGTTTATATCAGTGTGGCCAGATATGAAGCAAAGTGTAAACGCATGCAAAAAATAAAAATCCGTAAATTTAAAAAAAAAATTAATACGTAAATTCAGAATACCACCCTAGGTCATGGAGTCAATAACTCCACCATCTTGGCGCTTAGAGTCAATATATTTCCAGAATTCATTAGGATTTCGCAATATATTGTACCCAATATCAGAAATATACGACTTGAAAGCTACATCAATCTTTTGTTTTACAATTCGAAGACTTCAATTTTTCACAATTCGAAGATCACTGAAGTAGTAATAGTGTAGTAATATGAATTACCCAGAAGACTTAAATTTTTTGTGAAACCCATGTTTTTTTCTGATATCGCTGATAATATCTCGAGACAACCATTTTGGATGGACTCTCCTATTACTGACAGCCGGGGACTTCCTAGGAAAGTAATTGTCAAAACAAGAATGAATAATTTTATACAAATATTGAACAGCCTCATTCACGTCTGTTGTATTATCAATATAGTCCCAATCAGAATTCAAAAGTATATCGTAGAGAGAGCGGAAATCACCTTTAGTGAAATTTCACTCCTTAGTGTATGAGTTAAAATATTCCGTTTTATACAACAAAAAAAAACAAAGCAGGATGATAAATATCCTCTTCTGTAAGAAGAGATTCGCTTCGATAAATATATAAAGAAACTGTAGAAAAAAAAATCTGGTGTATGTTCACTACTGTTAAGAATTACATTACACTGAGTAAGTTTCAGCACAGAACACAAGAAAGAAAACTCCTCAGCCACTTCTCTTCCCTGCACTGAGTACACATTAAAATCACCCAATATATACGTTATACGTCTATTCGCGAGAATCTACAAATAACGCAACATTTTGTTAAAAAATAATGTCTACGTTCCCAAGCTTGTTTGTGGTGGAAAATACACTACACAGCTATAAGTGATCGTACCTTTGTAGGATAGCTTAAGCCACAGATCTTCATTAGTTGTTTCCGACTCAGAAAAGCGCTGGACATCCATCGCTTCTCTGTGTTTCACAGCCAACAAACATCTCCCACCCTGTCTGTGAGTACTACTAGATGAGGCGCGATCTACTAGAAAACTCGGTGTAAATAGTTCCGAACTCAAAACACCATCACTGATCTACATCTCCGTCAAACATATCACATCAAAATCACATTCGGTGTTGAGTCCGCGGGTATTTTGGTATAAACGTGTTAAAATAGAAGACGAAGAGCCAGGAGTGGCGGCCTATTCACTCTACTCGAGGCAGGCGCGGAGTCACAACCCTATTCTTCCACTCCTTCACATAGGAGTGACGTGGTCAGTGACAAGGCTTTAGAACTTCACCTATAGCACATGCGGGTATTCCTACTTTGAATGACGCGTAATCTCCCATCGATTTAATTTTATAGACCGTGAATGCGGCTGAACTAACAATCGAATTTAAATATATCTTTAAATTATCTACAGTAGTATCCTTATGAAAATGAAATAGGCTGATTTCGTTATACAGCAATTGAAGATGAATTAAATGAAATTATTACTGCTTTCTTGGCGTGGCAACGTCGGTTTCGGGCTTATCAAACTTGATGTCATGATACGAATCGCTATCAGCCTACGATAAATCGATATTGATGAAGTTATAATCAAATAATGTACCAAAAACACAATAATACACATTAACACATTTGCTTTTGTATGCAGTATGCACAAATAAAACAACATTTATTCGGATTACCTATTATATTATATCTATATACATAGAATTAAGAATAGTCCAGAAGGAGCGTAGAATCATATTTGAATACATCGGACTGTGTCCAATAATTCCCCCCCTCCGCCTTACTTTCGCCGCGTGCATTCGTGAAGTCGCCGGGTAATGTTGCTTGATGGGAAAAAAAAATCACAACACAAATGTAAGGTAAAAAAAAGTCATCTGTGAATTTCTCTAAAATTTTATTGCGCACGCGGAAACATTAATTGACACAACAGAGTAGATAAGTAAAGGGTCATTTAATAAAAGTAATTGAATTAATGAACTTTGAACTTAAAATATAAAACAAATTTTACTTGACATAAAACGGATATTTTTATACCATGTTAAATAATATTTGTTGTTTTAATGATAATGTCGTTCAAATGTTCCCCACGGCGTTGTTTAATCTGAGGTCAAATTTTCATTAATTCCTTCATTAGATGAGCAAAGTAGGGTAAAAAAATTTACTACTCTGGCAACACTAACGAATTTTCCATTTCGTTTCTTCGACAATCTGACAGATGGAAAAATAATTCAATTTTTTAAGCCATTAATTTGTTTTTTACACATTAATTTGCAAATTACAGATGAAATGTGATTGCATCCTGTTTCTTTAAGATCCTAGCAGTATTTCTAAACTTTAAAAGGACACAACACGGCATAGTTGAATTCAAATCAGGAGTTGGGTACTGAGCGACGTCTACAAAGAAACTAATGGGCCAAAACGTAAACCTACTCATTTATGAGTAGTTGAGTCGCCTTCTGTTTGATGTGCGTATGCGGTTTCTGGACTATTCTTAATTCTATGTCAATATATATAAAAGGCAATGTTCGAATGGTTGTCCTCGATGGACTCGATAATTACCGGACCGATTTACGTGCGGTTTTCAGATAAATGTACATATTTGCCACGAGAAGGTGTATAGCTATAAAATCTTCAATTTATTTAGTACGAAAAAAGTTAGGAGCGTTAATTTTTTTTTATCCATCACCAGGGTTGCATTCGCCGAAAATGCGGATACAAAAAAAATGTACGGATGTTATTTTACTCTGTATAAAAAAAGCTGGTTTTTGAATGTTAACAGACAACATTCGTTTTGTATGGATCCCAGTCAGATTATTTCATTGAATTTCTTATAATTTCTACCTATTTATTTCTTTTTACTGGATTTTTGGTCATACTAAAATAATCTCAACTGATATTCTATACATTTTTGAAAATCGCATTCCTAACTCAAGTGCATCTCTGAGCAGAGTTTGACATTTGCTAAAAGAATTCTTTATTTGAAAATAATTGATTTTATGTTTTGGAATTCAAACATAAACAAGTACTTAGGTACCTACTTAAATTCAATTTTTGAATATCTACATATTACTTTTAGATTTGGAATTCAATCATAAACAAGTACCTACTTACTTACCAATGAAATGTTACATCTTTTTTACGTTTATCCGAACGGTTTTTACTAAAGTTTTTTTAGTAAATTTTTGCAAGTATACTTTATTATGTTTAACCTTAAGTGTTAAGTGTTAAGTGTACTAAGCAAACTTTTAACAACGGTTCTTACTATGTTCCGCAGTATTTGCACACAAATACTTATTTTATTGCATTTGTGCGTGTTGTAATATAACTAATAATTATAGTCTTTCTTCGATTATTTACATTAAATATTCTCTTTATTTACATTGAAAGTCTCATGACGCCCAGAAAATACTGTTTACTTACAGTTTGTTCTTTTATAGAAAATTCTGAGTGTAAAACACCACAACAATCAAATAACACACCAATAAATAAATATCATTATCGATTTTAATCGACTTGGATTTCATTATTTGCGCTTTACATTTGTTAAGTTTGTTTTGTTTTGTTACTAATACAAATACGAATAACATATTAAATTTGTAACTGAACATTGCACATGCGCACGCAGCTGTACACAAACATGTGGCATGGTAAAAAAATAAACCATGGAATAAGCTAAGTATAGTATTATTCTAGGTGGTAAATATTTTTCTTAAGGGCCGTTTACACGTAGACAATACAATATTGTTTTGTCCCAGGACTCAACCATTGCCTACGTGTAAACAGAAATTCGTAGGACAAAACGTTGTCCCGAGACATCGCCACCGAGATAGACGGGCAGGATATCTCCGCGGAACGACGATCACCCCCACCATCGCGCGTGGCTAACGTGTCGCTACAAAAAAAAAGAATTGAATAAAAAGTTTACCGTGTATTATATTATAGTACACACCACACAACCCTGCTGACAAGCCGGTTTCGCGGTTTAGTGGATTTCATCATTTTTCGTTTTATATTTTCTGCTCATGTATGTATCTTATTAAATAAAATTAAATTTTTAAAAATATATTAAAAAATAAATAACATATAAGCAATGAATATTTTTTACAGTACGATGATATTTGTGTATAATATTATTAATTTTAAAAAAACACAGAATTTAGAAGAAAACATTCATAAAAGCCAACATGAACATGATCACAATACCAGAGAAAATGTAAAAATCAGACTCCCATTTAGAAAAAAGGTGAAATCACAAAATTCCATTTTATATAAGGCATTAAAAAAATATTATGACATGGGAAACAACGTTTACGAAGAAAAAAAAATAAAATTCAAACCGAAGGTTAAGAAATATATATTTAACAACTTATAAATTAAATATATGTACATAGTTATTATTAGAGCATGCATAATTTAATGTTTATGTGTGCCTACATAAAAACTTAAAAAATATATATTTATATATAAAAAGAATAATGAGATGCGAATATTAAAGAGCTTTATCTATGTATTTACTTTTTGATTAAAAGGGTGTTAGCCCTTTTTTAATGCAGCTATGTTAACAGAGCTAATTATATCGCTTTGATTTGTATATTGGAGTTAATAAAATTCTCCGGATAATTAGACATTAATACCCGTATGCAGAGACAAACCTTAAGGTGAGGAAAGTACATTCTATTGTCTTCACCTTCGGGTTATTCTCTGCATTTGAAATTAGAATATACTTTCCTTACCTTAAGTTTTGTCTCTGCATACGGGTATAAATCTTGACCGACCGAAACAAGATTTTTCAGCCGTAACCGAAACCAAATTTCGGGTTCTATTCCAGTTTCGGCCGAAACCGAAATAAATTTTACTACGACTTCATAGAAATAAGTGTTGAATAAAATACAACGAAATGAAAGGCTTACATTTTGTGAGCTCGTTGTTATGTTATACATATAACTTATATGTAACAGTTCCAACAAGTGATGGTATTTGAAAGGGATAGTGAGGTTACTGACTGCATAATAAATGTAAACAACGAATGTCTCGAGCAAGTAGAAGATCTCGACCGTCTAGAGGATTACTGCAACTCCAACTGCTTGGACCTTAATCCTTCTAAGTGTTCAGTTATTACATTTAGTCGCAAAGTAAAATTTTTACGTACTAACTATGTGCTTAAGGGTCAAAACCTCCAACGCTCATTATGCGTAAAGGATCTAGGTGTCTTCCATGATAGTAAATTACTTTTTGACGCCCATGTTGACAGCATCATAAAAAAGTCATCGCGTGCGCTTGGCTTTGTTATGCGTAGCTCTACGTCGTTCACTATGGCAAAGACACTTAAAATCCTTTACTGTACATTAGTGCGAAGCAACTTAGAATATGCATCACAAATATGGAATCCTATGTACAATGTGCAGATATCACGCATTGAAAATATTCAAAAAAAATTCGTAAAGTTCATGTGTTTCCGGTTGAAACTTGAGTTTAAATCTGACCAGTATATTCATATATGTAAAAAACATCACCTACTGCCTCTGCAAAAACGTCGTGAAATAGCGGATATAATTTATTTACTTAAAATTGCCTCTGGTTCAATTGACTGTCCTGAACTACTTTGCAAACTTTCTATCAATGTTCCTTCCAAAGTTTTAAGAAATAACCCTCTTCTTCACATACCTCTTGTTTCATCTAATTATAGGCAAAATTCATATTTATGGCGAACTTTTAATAATTTTAATGTACTAAATAAATCATTTAACATAGATTTATTTGAAAATAATCTTAATAACGTGCGGCGTTTGCTTTCAAAATAACTCGTAGTATTTTTTTTCTTTTCTTTTAAATTTACATTTAATTACTATTCATTTTATGTTCGAGAATCTTTTTTAACTTACTGTGATGCTACTTGTGAAAACCTGTAATTGGCTTATTTGTTATTTGTTTTGTTATATAAATATGATATAATTATAGCTGTTGGTTATCCAAATAAATAAAATAAATAAAATAAAATAAATTGTGTATCTGGGCAGCATGTTTTCAAGAGATGGAAGAGTAGAAAAAGATGTTGAAAGAAGAGTGAATGCGGTCAACAAAATGAACGGAGCACTAAGCACAGTAATTTCTAATAAAAATATGTCAATCGAAGCTAAACGGAGTTTTAGTCCCAACACTTATGTATGGAAGTGAAACATGGAACTGGCAGAGGAAGGATGAAAGCCGAGTGAACGCGGTTGAAATGCGATCTCTTAGACAAATGTGTGGGAAATCAATGTATGACAGGGTTACGAATGATGAAATCAGGCGAGAGTGTAAATCTGAGACAAGTAAAATTGATAAGATTAAGAAAGGGTCTCTGAGATGGTTTGGTCACGTAGAACGACGAATGGACGACGAAAGAATGGTAAAACAAGTATAAATGGCGAAAATGAACGGCAACGTTAGACGAGGACGACCAAGGAAGACGTGGCATGATCAGATAAACCAAAATCTTGAGTCTGGTCATGTTAAAAGCAGACAGAACCGAAGGGTATGTATGACAAGATGTATGAATGTGGAAGAGGCTAGGATTGTATGCCATGATAGACGTGTGTGGCGGTCCATTCTCTCTGCCTACCCCTACGGAGAAATGGCGTGATGGTAGTAGTAGTAGTTGAAATATTAAAAAATATTTTAAAATATCGCCGCGTTTTTTCCCAATACAAACAAGGTTGATTTTATAATCTAAACTGATAATACCTGCTTATTTTACGGGGACAAAAGGTTTTAATGCCTGAATATTTTAGACAGCTATGTATAGCTCGTATCAAGTAGTTTGATCAATTCAATTCTAATTCCCATCCCAAACAATACCAAGTCTAAACCAGGTCTAAACTATCACTAATGATACGAATTTAGTCTATGGTTATACATCGTGGTATGATACCCCGTGACACCAACCCACAAAAATAATTTCGATTTAGATTATTTAGAAATTAGAAGTTTGACAGGTGACTAGTAAAACTTTTAAAACGTTTTACTTTTTATCATGTAAAAGCGACAATAACGTGTAATTCTACCATATTATGTGATTATGGTACACTAATCAAAGTAAGTTTGTAGTATAATAACATCACCTATGTATGTATTAAATTGAATAGAATTTTTTAAATCA
Source organism: Micrasema longulum (assembly GCF_059751315.1). Taxonomy (NCBI): domain Eukaryota; kingdom Metazoa; phylum Arthropoda; class Insecta; order Trichoptera; family Brachycentridae; genus Micrasema; species Micrasema longulum. The sequence continues at coordinate 469,930 of NW_028277544.1, forward strand.
ATGTGAATAAAATTAAAAGCAAACGTTTATATAATTTTCTATTTTTCCAAAAACTCAATTGAGTTGACTGTGAATTGTTAAAATCAATCGTAATTGTTCGTATATGGCATTAATAAAGTGTTATTAATGATGTATCATTTTAGGTTATGATTATAGCACTAATGTTAGGAAATAATTAATCCGGCACATCTGGACCGCAGGTTTCGGCTGATCCGAAGTTTCACTCAATTTTAAGCCGAAATCGCAGCCTAAACTCGATTTATTGGCCGAAACCGAAACATAGGTCGGTATTAGAAATCTTACCACGAGAGTTCAATTCGACTTGTTTTTTCTGTTGTACTAAAACACGCAATAAAATAATCGATAGTTCGGAAAACTTTCACTTTAGACATTTTCTGTATGTATTACTATTGAAAAAACATTTTGTAGATGATGTATTTTCCCTCGTTATGTTACATTGTATCACAATCTTTGAAATGTGTAAATTATTATGATCATCATTTCCCCTATCCACACCCGGTGGTGCATAGGCCAGGGCATCATTTTGTGATATGGAAGGTAAGATGATCAGTCTTACGCTTTAGGTATTAATCTAGTAACAATGAAACATTTATTCGGGCAAAGTAGGCGAACGCCCCAAACACTACACTACGAGGCGGACCTATCTCTATTATATTTTTTAACGATTTTTTTACCTGAGAGCAGCCGTCGAATCGAAAAAACTTTAAAATTATATTTTTATGAGCGGCATATGCGTTTTAACAAATTACATAAAAAATATAACCATGAAAACAAAATACAAAACGCTTATGTATAAAAACAAAATAAACAAAAACTCTCAGTAAGAAAAAAAAATCTTAAGCCCTTATACCCATAACTTAAGTTTGCAAGATAAAATAACAGTGTCAGTATAAGATAATGACAGATCATTTCCTCGATTGCAATTTTAAATCCAAAATAAACCACCAGATCATGACCCGACAAGTATCGGCGCAGCAGCTGATGGTACCACGACAGAAAAACTACTATGGTGACAGAACAATGGGTAGTGTAGTACCAAAACTGTACAATTTAATACCAGCTGAAAATCGTGAAGAAAAAAACCTAATTTCATTTTTAAAAATAGCCAAAAAATTATTAAACAGCAAGTGAAACTTAAGTGTATAAATATATTTTATTCTTTAATTATTATTAAACTATGTACTTACTTATAATTTTTAAAAGAAAAATGTAATGTAACCCGCAGACAAGCTTCGGCTTTGCGGGAACACAAATACAATTTTGTATGTTACTTATTTGTTAAAATGAATAAAACTTAAAAAAAAAAAAAAGTGACAGTGAAGACAATGATACCATATTATAAATGATAACGCGGGTGGAAAAACTTTTAACGAGTAGGAAGCCATTGTAGCGAAACTAAAGGCGATTAATAAATACGTCAGATACTCAATAATACATTTATTTTCGCCTCGATTCGCTATGGACACAGCCAGCAGTTTGGGTCACATGGTTAAAGTGGTCTAGAAAGGTAGGTGGCGTAGGGGGTTGGGGAAGTTGGAGCCACCAATGGCGGTGTGCGTCACCCCGGGTAGTGGGTGGTATTATTGCTGTTTCAATATATTTCATTAATACGTGAAATGAATTAACTTAGCGCGTGTAAAGCTTTAGCTTTTCCGGAAATTCGAGTAAATTTTTTACGGCCTTTTTTATTTTAAATCGGTTTGATGGGTTTCATTATTTTTCCATTTATATTTTCTGTTCATGTTTACATTCTTAATTAAAAAAATAATAATTACTACTACTACAACCATCACGCCATTTCCCCGTAGGGGGTAGGCAGAGAGAATCCTGGCATACATTCCTAGCTTCTTCCACATTCATAAATCTTGTCATACATGCCCTTCGGTTCTGTCTGTATTAATAATAATTAAAAATAACTTTAGCTACATATGTGTTCTCATAATAATGTGGGATTACTTATTTATTTACGATTTAAGACATATTATGCTTTAATTTTAGGTTCAAATTCTTCTTTCTTGATATTATGTTATTTTTTTCCTTACTTTTTCCATTTCGTAAAAAAATACTGCATTGTATTTTGTGACATTGTCATATTTCAAAACAGGAGTCTGATTTTTTTTCTTTTTTCTGTGACATGATAATGTTTATGTTGACTTTTATTTATATTTTTACTAAACAAAATGTGTTTTTACCAAAAGTAATACAAAATGGTAAAGGTTATACGTGATTTGAAAGAAAATTTTCTGCTCTACAAGATTTTGTGTTCTACGTTCATATATTATTTTATTTCATTACAAGCCTTTATAATGGAATGTCAAGTGGACGAAAGTGAGCATTTCCGACCCCTCCTGTTCGCGTTCAATCGAGCTGCTCGCGATATTTGCGCAGGGTGCGGTGAAGATGCTATGGATGAAAGGTCAGCTAGTCGGTGATATTTTTGCGTTTAAAAGACGGGAAGACGATATAAGGTAGCGGTATATAGTCATGTGACCACAATGAGAAAGTCCAATGGTTATAATTTTTTTTTTTTATTTGTTAATAGTCTATTGAACTAAGCCAATTATTTTATTTTTAATTTATGTATCGTATTATCAGCGCTACGATTTTAAAGTTTTGTGTTTCTGAAATTACTCCGCGTGTGATGTCTCAAGTTCTTTTCCGCTTCTTCTCGGTCTTTTCTGCAGATTTGTTCGTTGACTTACCGTAAACTGGAAACTGGTTCGTTTTTATTAAAAAAAATAAAAAAAATATACCTTTGTTAAGAAATTATATGGTCTAATTTTTACCGCGCGTAAGAAAACATTTTTTAAATCCAATTTCACGTAGGGCTGAACTTCCTCATTCACCTGCTCAGCCAATTCTACCGTGGTTTTGAACGATCTTTATGAATAATATGGCTTAAGCGGTCCTCACCGAAGTCTACCTGTCGACCGGAACGCTCCATATCTTTCAGATCGAAATTACCGCCTTCGACGGATCCACTTTGACCTTTACCATTTTGTTTTTAATCTGGAAAAAAAACGGACACCGCATGTGTTGACACCTAATACTATATTGTTTTCATAATAACTCTTGAAGCTTTGTTTTGCGATACAGATAATTACTTTGTATTTTCTTGATTTACATAATAAAACATAAGTACTGGTCTAAATGTTCAATTTTGTTAAATCCATTAAAAATATTTTGTTGTAATTTGTGTTTATAACCAGATGTAACAAATTGTAAAAATATAGCAGCGTTATAAATAAATCGAATCAAGTAAAAGAACATGCTGAGAAAAATGAATTGAAATGGTGAAATGTCATTTTTAAATATCGAAAAAATTACAAGAGACCGGTTGCGGTCCCGTGGTAGTGCCGCGGACCTGGATCGGGAGATTTCAGGTTCGTTTAAATCCCACTTTAGCATGACTTGTTTCCCATGATCCAAAAAGGTTTTTTACGATTAAAAGAAAAAAGTACCTAAATTAAAGTATTTGGATTATTCGTAATATAAAAAAACACCAAAGACAGTATTTTTAATTGTTAATTCATCATGAATTCACGATAGTTATGCCGTTGTTATTGTTAAATCACATAGATATAACATTTAATATGTACATCCGAGAGGAAGCGAGGGATTTATTTTATAACTCTTAACTTGACTAAATAAGTAACTGGCCCGGCTAAGGCGCCACACGATTACGGCTTGCGGCTTCCCGCTGTGCCGTCATTAAAATACGAGTAATATAGAAATCAAGTACATTTTTTTAAAACAACGACAACATCATGTGTATTTAATACCTACGTCATACGCTAATTTATTTTACTTATTAAATGCTGTTTTGCTCCGAGGGCAAAAGTTGACTTTTTCTTGTAAATTCCCACCTCGAAAGTATATGTTTTTATCTTTCGATACAGACTTTATTTTAAATAAAGGGGCTTTTGGAAAGGCTTAAATAAAAATACAAACAATATCATAATCGTGAAAAAAATACATATTTAAATGATTATATTTTCATTTTATTTATTTGTGTTTATTGTGGTGCGCACAGTGCTAGTGCACAGTATACAGGGGTAGGCGATCGAAGTGTTACCAGCTTCACGCTGCTGTAGCAACCAAACGGCTAATGAGAGTGCGCTCATGTTTTGACACGTGTCGGTCTGTTATATTTTTAAAAATTCTACCGAAGCATATAGTTTTACGTAACAGTTAAAAAAAGTTATCGAAATGAAATTCAAACTCCAGTGTTATTGCTCTGTATTTGGCTGTAAAATCGCAACCAACCATTATTGATGAGCTACGACATTTACATGTGAACAAAATGTTTGTGTATCGGACCATTTCACGTAACAATGATATTGGTAGCATAAAAAACGCCATGGAGGTGGACATCCAAAAACAGCAACATCGACAGAAATGGTTCCAAAGGTGAAGACCAGAATTCAACGTAATCCACGACAAAGCGCAACTCGATTGGCGAAAAATCTCAATGTGTCGGCTCGTAGCATAGGGCGCATAGTAAAACATGAAATACGATTGAAGCCCTACAAAATGCAAAAAGTGCAAGATTTAACGCCTGCACTAAAGGCAGTTCGCAAAGGTGTTAAAACACTTGCACAATGGTAGCGAGCCAGAAAATTTGGTATTTTCCGATGAATTTTTTTTTACGGTTCAGCAATAAGTAAACAAACAAAACGATCGTGTATGGTTACGGTGCAAATTAAAAGACAATTTAGACTAGCGAATTGCTCTGCGAAAGCAAGCGCCTGCATCAGTGATGGTTTGGGCCGCGGTAACTGCCACAGAAAGCTCACCACCCCTTTTTTTATCGAACAGGGCGTAAAGGTAAATCAGCAAACCTACCGTGAAAAGATTTTAAATGATGCGTTGTTACCTTGGACACGTAAAAAAATCGGTATAAACCATTGGAGGTTTCAACAAGACTCGGCACCATCCCAAAAAACCCGTGAAACCCAACGTTTTTTAAAATAAAAAGTTTCCAGATTCATCACAACAGTGGCCTCCATATTCTCCGGACTAAAACTCAATGGACTTTTCCATATGGTCCATTCTAGAGGCGAAAGTATCAGCTAAAAAATATGAGACGGTCGACGCCTTGATTGCTCTTCGCCGAGAATGGGACAAAATACCATCAGCCCACATTCGTGCAGTGTGTGTTCTTGGACAGACTCGATGCTTTTATCCGCGCTAGATCGAATAATGGCTACATCGAATAATAACATATTTTAAAATTAAAATTGAGATGTTTTTACGATAAACTGAAGTTTTTAAATTTAAAAAAATCAAAATAGATCGAAGAATTCTTTAAGAGCAGGTGTATTTATATAAAATCTTAAATAACGAAATTGATTCTGCTGAACTATTACCACTAATAAAATTTAGAATACCGAGGTTTAATAGTAGGCTCAATCATATTTTTCCAACATCTTTTCAACAATCGAATCCGGGTAAAAATGAATACATTTATAGAGTATGCTCGTCATACGATAAAAATTTTAGCGCGATAGATCTTTTTAACGAAAGAAAATACTGTTTTAAAAAATATATCAAAATTTCGATAGAAACGTTACAAGAGAAAAATTTTTAGTTACTATTTTTTTACTGTTTTACTTATTAGTTTTCATTATTTTATTATTAATTATATATTTGTACGCGTATGTATGTATGTGCATTATGGTATGCGTATATTTTCATGTGTGTATATGTATGTGTGTGTATGTATATTTATATATGCAACTCTAATGTATGGGAGCGAAGTATGGAATTGGAAAAATAATGATAAAAGTAGGTTGAATGCTGTCGAAATGCGATCCCTCAGGCGAATGTGTGGTAAAACGATGTATGATAGGTGCACAAATGTCGAGATCCGTGAAGTGTGTAAGGCTGAGACATGCATTATCGACAGAATCAAGAAAGGGGTGCTGCGTTGGTTTGGACATGTAGAGCGGATGGACAGCGAAAGAACGACTAAAAGGATCTACGATGCAAATGTTGATGGATGCAGAAAACGAGGAAGACCGAGAAAGACATGGCACGATCAAGTCCATCAAATACTTGAAGATGGACATGTCAAAAGTAGGAATAATCGGCGTGCGTGCATAAGAAGATGTATGAATGTAGAGGAAGCGAGGTCTGTATGCCAAGATAGAGTGTTATGGCGTTCTATCCTCTCTGCCTACCCCTACGGAGAAACGGCGTGATGGTTTGTTGTTGTTGTTGTTATATATGCATGTTCATGTGTGTATATGCATGTGTGTGTATGTATGTGTGTGTATGTATGTATGTGTATGTATGTATGTATATATATGTATGCATGTATATGTATGTATGCTGTATGTGTACATTTTTTTTTTTTTTCATTGTTTTATATTTACTTACTATTCCTTCTTTTTCTCTTCCTTCCCTATTTTCCCATCCCACTTCCTTTCCCCCCTAGCAAACTGTTGGTTTTGTTTTTTTTAATATTTTTGTTCCTACATGAAACCCATAATTGGTCTTGTTATTTGTTGTTATTCTTTATGTATTGTTTACTACTATGACTGCGTTGGTTTCAGAAATAAATAAAAAAATCTAATAAAATAAAACCTGTAATACAATTTTTGAGCAGGACAACAAAATGTGACGAGAATATGTATAACACGTGACTCTATTTGTGTTGGTATCTCCATTGTTGTGAATAAGGAGTGTGGCTTGTAGAGTGGTGTGTGTAAAATGTGGTGTTTGTTTTATATGTTTAGTAGAATTAGTATTTTTTGTCTTTGTTTTTTACCTTCATTTATTTTTTTAGAGGCTTGATATTATTATTGTCAATGAGACTCAGCTTCCGTTTACAGTGGAGAGATGAGTCGTTAAATAAGTCAAGATCGTACATCTTCTCAAATTTTGAAGAATTACTAACCGCTCTTCCTAATACAGAATTCTGACCTGCTCTGGTGTTGCATTTGTCGTTACTCAGTAACGTAGTGTCTAACGTAATGTCTAGTGCAACGAAGGGGAATATTGAAATTCATTTCAGCCAACAAATCGGCACAATTGATCCGAATATTAAGTAAATCATAAATAATTAATTGATCCGCAATCATGCGCCTTATGTAAAGGCAAGGTAAGTATAGATTAAGCTTGGGTTTCCTAGGACAGCGGTGTCCGTATTTTAACGGCCGTAGTGAACGGTGATGCAGTGGACAGCCGTCGTAAAGGTGATTAGAGAGTGGTTTCCTAGGAAAACGGTGTTAAATGGTGTTGATAACACCGTTTTCCTAGAAAACCACACTCTAGTCACCTTTACGACGGCTGTCCACTGCATCACCGTTCACTACGGCCGTTAAAATACGGGCACCGCTGTCCTAGGAAACCCTAGCTTTACTGAAGCAGGGGAATTTATATTGCACGTGTTTAAGAATTTTATTTTCTACTTTATCTATTAAGTTTATGTAAATGTTGTATTGAGGATTCCAGATACAGGAAGCGTATTCTAAGTGACTTCTAACTAATGAGGTATACAGTACCACGGCAGTACTTGAATTTTTGAACGGTTTATATACTTTTATTAGAAAGCCTTCCATTTTAAATGATTTTGACAAATTAGCCTCTATATGAGTGTTGAAAATAAGTTTTGTGTCTAAGATGACTCCCAAATCCCTGCAGCTGTTTTTGTTTTGGATATTAATGTTATTGAAATTATGGGTAAAAAAGATTGGTTTTTTGTTCTTGGTAAATGACATTTTATGACATTTCAAGACGGTTAAGGCTAGGTCATTATCTTAGCAGTATGTTGCGAAGCGGTTTAAATCGTTTAGCATGTCATCGCAATGAGAAGGAGAGTTGATTATAAGCATACAAACTAAAAACTACAGCGGAGAAAAGATTTGGGAATATCATTAATGTTATAAATAAACAGTAAAGGGTCTATATGGGATCCTTGTAGCACTCTTGAGATTACCCCAACAGGGTTAGACTTAATACCTTTTACAATAGTAATTTGGTTGCGGTTATTGAGATGATGACTTGATTGACGCGGTCAAATGCTTCTGAGAAATCGGTGTAGATTGTATCGATAAGCTGTCTTTAATCCATATTTTTATGTAGAAAGTCAGTGAATACTGCAAGATTTGAAACCGTAGATCTACAGCGAACAAAACCATGTTGGTTAGGGACTATTAGTCAACTGGCTGCTGAGTATAGTTGGTCGTAGACAATTTTTTCTAGTACTTTTCTGAAGATCGGTAATTTAGCGATTGGTCGATAGTTTGAGACGTCGTGTTTATTTCCGCTCTTGAACATTAGAGAAATTAAGGCAGTCTTCAATCTATCTGGAAAACAACCTTGATTAATTGATTTTTGGAATATTGCACAAACCGGTAAAGTTAATTTATGAGGACAGTCAGACATAAAAATACTCGACAGACAATCAACACCGGTCACCGGTTCCTTTTTTGGGTCTGTTTAGTAGATATTAAGGCGCGTACTATTGTTAATTTTAATAGTAGAGATTTCAATAGATCCGGAATCGGTAAAATTGGTATGAATATTTTTATAAAGCATTTTTTTGGTGTTTACTTGTCGTAACTCAAATATTTAGTACTGAAAAATAAATAAAATGCGAAAATATAACAATTCAAACATAAATATATGCACGTTGATATAATCCAGGGAGATTTATAATTCTTACTACATTATTTAAAGGCAAAACGAGTTTATTTTAAGAACACTACAACTGAAAACCACGTGATAAAAAAGCGTCGTGGCGAAAGTTAGCGCCGAGAAAAGGAAAGATTTTCCTAAGTTAAAGCGGGCGACGCGCGAAGGCGGATCGCTTAAAAATCAATGGGGCCTTCGGACGGGCGGCACTGGGTCATCCGAACGGCGGCATGGTGGGCGGCGAAGGGGGGATGAGGCGGGGCGGGGGGGGGCTCGGCGGCCCCGAGCGGACCTTGCAATGCCACACACTCACGAGGGGCCATCGCTCCGCCGCGCCGCCCCTCCCGCGGCAACGTCGCTCATCAGCTGGTGCGACGTTGCCGCCGCCCGCCTGCCGCCTACCGCCGCCCGCCCCGCCATTTCAGTTCGAGCTTCGGCGCGGGAAGGACGCGTTCGGTTCTCCCGCTCCGCGTATTCAGTTACGTCCGAGTTGGATATGCGACGAGTTTATGAATGTGAAATGTGGGTCCTTTGCAGCGGTGATCCGTCGATAGTGTGTCGGCGCGAGCCTGCCCCGCGGGCGCAGCCGCCAGCGGGCGGGCTCGCGGCGGGCACCGAGTACCGAGCTACCGGGACGGGAGTGAGAAGATGCCGAGGTCCTCGCACCGCCGCCGGTGACGGCGCGGTGCGGTGCGGAGTTCCGAGTTCCGTGCCCGCTCGCCGCTCAGCGGCTCGGCACATTTCCGATTACTAGAAAGTTTTGTTCGGTTAAACGAGGCGCTGCACGGATAGTGTGCCGAGTATCGATCCGACGGAAAGGAGGAATGCGTGAATGTAATAATACGTAACGCTGGCTGTGTCGAAACAAGTGCGAAAATTCTACCCCGCAGATAGTATCAAAAATAACCTACCTTTTTTTGTAGTTTTTCAGTGGAAAAGAAAATGTATCCATATCAGTTTTATGTATTACTTTCGGGAAGCTGCGTATATTTTGTCTGCATTTATGCGAACACAATAATAAAGCGTGGTGACGGACGACTACATTTTCTAAAATCTCACTTAACACCGCTTACAAGGACGAAAATGAATTAAAATGGTAACATGTACAAATTCGTGGATCAAGTATGTAAACCGTAACACGCGTTATCCGTCGGCGACTGGAGGTTCGCTCGAGTGCGAGTGTCGAGAAGCGAGAAGTATAATAGCCGCGGCGGCAGGAAGGGTGCAGGACGCAGGGAAGCGACACATGGCACACGGCGAGACGGGGGCGAGGGATGGGGGATGGGGGACTCCTGTATGCACTATCCCCGTGCATTCGGCATCGCTTCGACGCCACCGCTTGCGCCCGGCGGCCTGACCCGACAGAACAGCCTTCGATCGCTAATAAACGCGGAGTTAAACTTAAGTCCATCACCGCAGGTACAATAAACAAACGTGAGAAACGGTCTGCACTGTCTGCAGAAGGTGAATGTAATCAGTGTACGCGTGTACCTAGTAAAATAGTCATACAGAAGCGTACAGCCGAACTGGCTCTCGGTATTTCGACTGTATGATATGAAAGTTTCCTCCCGTCAGCGCCAGCGCCAGTGGCCAGGTATTATGGTATAGGTATCAGTATCAGACAGATCATAGGGCTCGATTGATGTAGATCTGGCAGCGTCGCGCCTTGCGGTTGTGAACCCCGATAGCGATACCGTTCATTGCCAGCGGTGTGTACAAGTATATCAATCCGCGAACTATTTTACTTTTATGCGGTCTTTCCAGTTTGCTTTACGAGCGCATTAATGTAACACTCGTGCGCGTTGTGTATATTATTATACTACACGCGCAGACATACACACATATAAACAGATTGTCTCTATGCCTGTAATAGCTACCTCGCATATTTTTCCGATAATTTATGTACATACATATTTTCCGTTGAGCTTATCTCTACCTCGACAATTTCATTGCGTTTCATAATAATAATAAGACGATAAGATAATAATATCTACATGTCGGCATGAAAAGATACATATTTAACTCGCGTTAGAGTTGAAATAATTACGGAACTACTTGTTATTTTTAATATTTCGAACGAAATTTAGTAACAATTAAATCTACATGTAACAATACGATTATTCAAAAATAAAATACAATATCGAGGTAATACAACTTCAAAATCAGCATTTATGAATTACCCACTAAAACACATGTTTTTTATCCTTCTCCATGAATGCTCAAAGAAGACAAGTCATGCATTTAAATTATCATAAAAAATATATGATTGTAATGAATCACTACTTGCCAATTTGCAGCACTCATAGAGAAAGATACAAATATGTGTTTTTAGTGGGTAATTAAAAACGGCTGATTTTGATGTTCCCATAATACCCCACGATATTAAGGTGCGATTTGACGAACACCAAAAAAATAGATTGAAAAATTTACAATCAGGTATAGGACGTAAATATGACTCATAAAAATATTTTAAAGCTATTAATTCGAAATTCACGTTCAAGCAACACACGTGTTTTTTTTTTTTCATAATTTTGTACTAAAATGCTGGAGAAAAGCGCAATAAAAAATATTTTAGTAAATAAGCACATATTTCATGATAATTTTAGAAGCAATAGTTGAAATTATTTTGGAAATTAGAGATACAAATGGCACGTGTTCATTTTACGATTTATTTCCTCAAGTCCATTCGTAAAATCCACCTATCCTCGAAGAGAATTGTAATTTTATGAACTGAGCACATAACCGTTTAACTAATTCATATTTTATAGCCAGCTTAAAAAGTAAACTAGAAGATATAGCTATAACGAAGTCGGTAGAATCGTGTGGTGTTTACACAAGCGAAACTTCAAAACATAAAAACATGATTAGCAAATTCTTTATCAGACTTGCAGAAAAACAATACGAAGGTTAACCTTCTGGCCGAGTATAACTAAAGAAGTGGCTCAAACGATGATAGTGAGAATGAATATTGTAGTAAATGATTCTCGTATCTCAGCTCGGTGAACTCGCCTTTCAGCTATTAGGAATGCTCGTATCTGTGAGCACGGAAAAAGATATAAACGCATTATGAATACAAATTTTCCAATATGTGGATATACTTCATGCAATACTAAAATAAAACATTGCGCCACACGCTTACAATACATTGTACTTATACAAACACAACTAATTTATGCGAGTGTGTTCTGGGAATGTAAGTTAGCGAGTCTACACTCGTACGTGCGTTGTTTTCGTCGATATTCACTGTACGTTTGCGTTTCCATGTAGGTTGTATCATAATACTACATCGGAAGGGACGCACTAACAAAAGTGTCTTGTGTACCAACATTGGGAGATTGATTTAATGAGCTGTGTCGATCGAGACTAAAATAGCCACACGGAGCTAATTCGGAGTCATCCGGCGCGTTACATTCACATTGTCGGCTGCTTATGCTCATTGCTCGTAATATTATGTTCATTCGTTCCCTGTGCTCGCTGCTCGCTGCTCGCTGCTCGCTGCTCGCTGCTCGCTGCTCGCTGCTCGCTGCTCACGCTCGCTGCTCACCGTCCGTAGGGTCCGTCTGCCGCCCACTGCTCCGCTGTGAGCTGGTTATCAACTCCGCAGGAAAATGGCTAGTAAATACGTGAAAAACAACACGGAACCTCTTACGTAATTCTAAGCTACGCCAGTTTGAACTTTCAAAAGCATAAATAATAAATACACAAAACATCTTGATATAATAAACGAAAGCGTGTGTAGCTTTGAAAAGGTGGTTTAAAATCAAGTTGTTTTATATTTATTTTATAAGATTCAGTCATTCGACTTAAAACCGTTTCCGTTGCCTTAAAACCGCTTGACTTAAAACTTAAAATTAGAAAGTTTGCGCGTTACATTAAAAAATTAGCGAAAAAAATATATTTTTTGCACCACAACAGGAGGCCCAATTGCAGTAGTGAATGACAGCACAGAACGTCCAGAGTTAAGAAAAATCACCTTATTTTTTTTGTGTTCTCGTCGGGAATCGAACCCGGAACCTTCCGTGCATGACTCGAGCATCTTATCCACTACACATGGAGGCCGCCAAGAATGCGTAACGTCCTACAAAATAAACTGTCCAGTATACATATACAATAGGCGCGATGGTATATTTTTATTTTAGGTTGCTCATTGTGAGCTCATTTTATTTTATTATGCTATAAAATAATAAATAGAAGTAACATTTAAAAAAAACTAGATAATCATATAAAAAATAAATTACGAAAAATATATAATAAATAAATAGATTATCTAAATACAATGGAGAATAAAAAGAGATGATAACATTTAAAAAATATATTTGCAGATATTGTCACGTTAATAGTACCCGATTAAAGTGATCTTCAAGAGATTGGAATATTTTATAACAATAAAAGAGAAAAGAAACATACTAAAAATTGTCGAAAATAGATTGTAATAATGTTTTAAAGTTATTTTCTTATAAAATAGACACGAAGGCTTTTTTTTGCCTTTTTAAGGTTTGTTATTCGTTCGCTTAACTATCCAAAATGTACTAGATGTCACAGGATCCAGGATATGTTCGAGGAAAAAAATACTCCCAACGGTTTTGTGTATCGAGTAGAGAACTGCATGTGATGATCGATAAATGATAACCAAAATGTGCTACAAAATTGCGTAAATAAAACAAAGGAGTATGATTCGCCAAATATAATCCTAAATTAGTGATCACGCTATAAACTCGGAATGCATCGTGACGAAAAACGGGGATAAGATTGAAACTATCCGAACCCGGTGGAACATAGGAATCCCGGGAATGGTAAGCAAGAGCATTGACCAGCCACTAGGCGGACTAATCTAAAGTTAATTGTTATCAGGATTTTCACCCGAGATTAGCCAGTAGCCACTGATTCAAAAACACTCGTCCCGCGGTGCAATTCTGAACAGCTTTTTACATACAAAATACACGAGATAAAAGTGTTTTCTACGGCCACGAGAGCGTTTGGAATATCACCTCTGGGGTGGTATTCTGAGTCTTCTCTGCCCCCCTGTAGAGAGCAATTAATTTGGGGATTTTTTGCATGCGTTTACACTTTGCTTCATATAGGGCCACACTGATGATGTACATAACGCAACATCCTATCGGGAGTTGTGGTGTTTAAAATTAGGTTGCTCTTAACAACTCACTCTTCTATTATTATTATTATGGATAACTTATATAGCGCCATTTTCGTAATAGAATACCTCAAAGGCGCTTTAAAAAGATATACATTTAATTTTAACTTTTTGATTTAAGAAAAATAATGTAATTTGTCACCACATGCTAAGAATTTATTCAAATTATTTTAGAGAATAAGTGGGTTTTAAGTTTCTTCCGAAACATCACTTCACTCTCACAGTTTCGGACCTCTGCTGGGAGAGCATTCCATGCCGTAGGGCCTGCGACCGCAAATGCGCGTTCGCCGAATTCAGTGAGCTGTTTGCGTAGAGATATAATAACTTTTCCTTTTGACGTAGATGTAGCTGATCTAAGCGTAAGACGTCTGTCAGCTAGTTCATCTGAAATGCAGAGTTCCCTTAGATATTCTGGAGCAGAGTTGTGCAGTGACTTATACATAAGCCAACAGAGTTTGTATTCCACCCTCTGTGGAAAACGCAGCCAGTGTAATTCCCGAAGTATCTCCTATTAGCAGTGTTGACAACAATTTAAGGAATATAATATAATGTCCATAACGCAACATCCTATCGGGAGTTGTGATGTTTAAAATTAGGCTGCCCTTAACGACTCACTCTAGTATCTCCTATTAGCAGTGTTGATAACTATTCAAGGAATATAGAATGTGTAGAAAGCGACATTATATCGGGAGTTCTGATGTTTTCAATCAAATTATTTATAATAGTACAAACATAAACAACGTATGTTATAAAAATAATACATTTTACTGTTAGTATTTGAATAAGACAATCCAATTTTTAGATACAAAATGTTTTTGCATCATGAACTTAGTGATAATGTATGTTTTGTCTACAAAAAACTAAATTACGATAGGTAATTACACATTTTTGGCAGGCCTAGAAATATCGATGGAAGATTAGACATAATAATTGTAATGGCTGTTCAATTTTACGGGTATAATTTCAAAGCTACATTTTGTTTTCAAAACAGTATTTTTGGAAAGAATAATAAAAGTAGAAAGCTATGAAAAACGTATATGTTCTTAATTTTCTTATTCAATTTATTGGACGAGAAATATTCTTTTGCGGGTTTGGATTACTCACAGGCAATTTGCTTAGTTTTAACACATTGTAGTCGGGCGCTTCGAACAATAGACTCTAGCCTATAGCGGGTGTTTTTCGCGATTAGCGCAAAAATATATCGCTTTCTTAAAATTGACACAATTTCTAAACCAAATAATATTTTCGATCGAAATTTTCAAAGAAATCATATTTGACATTTGATCATCAAAAATAAATAAATTTAGGTAAAAAGTGGTCAATAATTGGTTTTACTTTGCATAATCGGTCGGAACTATCTATGATTTCTTCATTGTTAGAAAAATGCCACGCTTTCCATATCTGCCGAAACCGGTCTCTGGACATCGTTTTAGCAAAATAAGGAGTTTCGGTTGTTGGTTCAGTAGACCAGTACTCGTCCCTTATATCCTTTCGAACTTGTCCCATCAAAATAATCAGCCCCAAAAACTTTTTCATTTCTTTCAAAGTAATATTTTTCCACTTTCCCGATTTTTTATATAATTTGTAATTATGTGAGTTTTGGTGGTAATATCTATTAGATTCGTTTATAAAATATTCAAACAAATCATCACCGATAAATAACTCTATCGCATCACTTACAGTTTGAGGACAATGGACATTTGAATTCAAACCGCGGCGGCCTAAAAACGATTCCAGAACTGGAGGATTATCAAACGATGACCACTCGTCCACATCCTCATCTGAGCTCGTCTCCGAATCAGAATCACTTTCAATAGTGCGACGGTGAAACGTTCTAGGTCTTGGTATTTGTTCATCATCACTCGGTTCTTTGTCTGACAACTCTTCAATGTCATCATTCCATGAACAATTAGATAAATTGTCGGCATACACTTCATCGTCACTATCATTGGCTTGTAAAGACATTTTTGTAGGGGTAACGTCCTATACAATGCTAATATATTCAAATAAGAAAATACCAAACAGTAAACAAAACAGTGCGAGCGGTATGAAAAATAGTCCAATACGTGAAATGACTCAAACTAAACTGGAGATTGAGATCGCATAAAACTCTAGATTTCTGGCGACGCCTTTACAAGTGGCACACTAGCCAATCCGGACAAGGCATCTCAAATAACGTTGACAGACTGTCGCCTAGCACCCCAGGTAGCAAATCACCCTTCAAGGCGTTTTATTTCACGCTGATAACAAACCCGTTTAATGCCGTTTCCCGCCAACAACCGACAGTCGACAAAAACGGCATTTGCCGTGTCCCGCGGTTGACCGACAGTCCGCGAAAAACGGCAAATGCCGTGTCCCGACGACAATGTGTTAATAGACATAGCGAGTAGTAATAATCACTCGATACTCGATAGTCCTTACGTGCTGCAAAGAGCTCTCAAAACAGGATCCGTATTTATCTAAAACTGGTGAACTTTATACGGAATAGAAGGCCAGCGAAGTAAAACGGTCTCGCGTGCCATCTCCTTCTGTCAATGCGTTTGAGGAGTAAGGAATGTAGTGGTCAAGTAGGCTCGCAGTCTGTACAGTGTACATTCTCAGCTCCACTTTGTATCCATATAGGCTATTGCACTCGACTTGGACATGTTTTCATCACGGCATATTATCGATAGCGAGTAGCGAGGAACTGGGCATGGCGTTGGCGCATTCCGAAAGCGAGGGCTCAATTCGACGCCATCAAGATTTTCTCTTTGCCAACAAATAATCTAACTTATTTCAACACATTAAAATAGCGAATTTTATCTTAAATATTTTATCTTAAATGTTTTGTTATATAAATATGATATAATTATAGCTGTTGGTTATCCAAATAAATAAAAATAATAAAAAAAATAATAAAAAAATACTAAATAATAAAAGCATGAAAGAATCGTGAATTACTTTTAAATGCAGTACCTACCCCTGAGTAAACGTGATAAATTTATAATTCGTTCTTCTGTTTAAAAAATATTTTAGAGTAAGTAGGTGGAACCGTATTCATATTTTTAATTATTTACAATATTAGTTTACAATTAATAATATTGCAAATTACAATTGATTTTCACCATTAGGTGAAGTGGCAAGATTATTGTATTGGATGCACTAATAATATCTCGAGAGCAGCGAATGACTTGATCTATCATTTTATATTTCAGAGGCCATGACTGGTAATAAATAATACTAAAAAAATGCGTCATTGAACGATGAGCCTAAAGGGCGAGGAAAAATGACCCGTTCCATGATAATGTTATGTTATGTGTGTATTACAATTTATAATATGCGAATGAGGTGGCAATTGTCGGGAACCGGCAACGCTGCGCCGAGGCAGTCGGGCATCTTCGCGAGTGGAAAATTTAGCCCGAGCTCACCCTATCGATCGCGGAAACTGCGAGACTTCGCCGTTTGCTGGTGCATGTCTCGCGCCTCGCGCCTCGCGCCTCGGTGGGACGTGGAACAGGCCATTATACGACATAGCATTGTTAGCCGGAATAAAACTGCACAACGCAAACTGCGAAACCACTATTCTATAGCTACAGTCCCATACTCTTACTCTTATGCTGGGTGTGTTGTGATGTCGCTCGGGTCGATACGCGAAGCCCGCGAAATCACGCGGTGTCCGGTGTCGCATTTGAGTTACACGGGAACGACGACTTTTAGTATTGAGCGTGCCTACTTGTGTACATTATACGCGTGCACATACCTAAATGGCGAGTGTTCCAAATATGCCACCAAACGACCAAACTCGGTAGGACAAATAAACCGTAGCGAAATGAGTCACACCTTTGTCACAAACGCCGTAAAAATGCATTCGAAATACATAAATCGAGTAAAATTCCAAGAAAATGCACTAACATACCTTGTAAATTATTACATTTAATAAATTTGAGGGGTCTTAGTATGCCGAGGTGTGGATAATTTGCATATTATACACACATGCATACAATCATCGGCATAATTAATTAAACATGTTTTAAAAACACGACCCTGAATTTGTCATTGAAACAGAGTAATTAAAATAAACTTGACATCGTTGTAATGTGTAAGATTCTGTTATGATGAGGTTATCTGTAAAAAAATATAACATTCAGCTTTAGTGTTGAGATGTTCAGACTGACCCGTTGCCCAGGCGCAACGACTCGAGAGTTCGAGAGCTCAAAAACTGGTTACTTAAGTTCATTTCCTACCATATAACGCGCAGACGAGTGTCACAACATACCATACAGCCCAATATACATGTCTTCCACTATACATTAGGTAGGTAAGGTATACTATTTTTATATCGATTTAAAGATAAATTAACACACCAACAGGTAACGTGGTCGTATACTGTATACTCTACATACATAGCTGCTAGCTCATTGTATTATTTACATGAAATTTCACTTCACATGTGAAAAATGTTAGGTATTCGAAGATAATAAACTAAAAATAAACAAAACGATAGATAAGAAGAAAGTTTATGCAGGTTTTGTAGTGTTAATTATACATTATCAAACACAAGCTACGGGATCAATATATTTGTCAGCGAATTGGCACGCGTTATTCGGCTGAATGGAGTCCTACTGCGAATCCTGTAGGACGTTGAAGATAATGAATGAATAACCATAATATATTCTCTTATCCACCGCTTCTAGTACATTTTGCCCTAAGTATTTCAAACGTGGTTTGTTACCTGCCTGCACCTGCAGGAAACAAAGGATATTCGGGAGCATTCGACGGCTTAAACCGAAATGTAGGAAAAGAGAAAAAAAAACCCCGCCATGAGTACGGATACGCGTACGTATTATAAAACACGCTTTGACGCGAGACTGCCAGTGTATTATTAGTTTACAAATGTACCTATATATTCGAATGTAATTTTAAACAGTGATTCAGAAGTCAGACATTCGCCAATGTTATACCGCAACGAAAGAAAACAAACAGTTTTAAAATAAAATTGCCCAATGCTATTGACAGGGGAAAAAGGCGACTTGTGCATAAAATGATTAATGTTAATAACCAGCACGGTACAGTGCAATTGCAAGTACCAATTCAATGCCAGATGCACAATCAGGTGCAAGAAAGTGTAAGAAAAAAAAAAGAATATGTAACTTATCTCGAGATATAACTCGGCCGTATTCTTTATTATTTTAAGTACCTACATACAATTTTTATTTTATTAAATCTGAAAAGTTTATTTTTCTAATAATTAACTTCAAATGAAAAATTAACTCGCTCGGGGCCCCGATTACAATGGCAAGTTAACATTTATCCTCAATTTTATGTACAAAGTAAAATTAAGTTTTCTGTATGAAAAGCAGAATATGCATACATTTTTTTCTTTTAAACATGTTCAATTATAGGTTACCGATGAAGATTTTTTAAACGTTCATGCAAATATACTCATTTTCGTACACAAATATCGATTTTTCTTTATTGACAGTCTAAGATAACTCTGTTAACTTCCCATTGTAATCTGGTCCCTGGGCCACGATTACAATGGGAGGTCAACAGAGTTATCTTCAATTGTATATTAAGTAAATGCGAATTTTCTGTATGATCAGTTAAATATATATTTTTTTTTAAATATATATATCTTGAATTACAGGTTACTGACGAAGACATTCACGAATATACACATTTTTGTAGAGAAAATTTGATTTTATTTTATAGACAGTTAAAAATAACTCTGTTAACTTCCCATTGTAATCGGGGCCCAGGGGTATAGCACCCTGAATCACTCTCGTAGCACGAGAAAACAGCTTTTCTCGTGTATTTTGGATATAAATACACGAGATAATACGGCCAGGAGAGCGTTTGGAATACCAGCCCAGGTGTACCTACGTTAGCTTTAGCGTAAAACAACATCAAATGATTAAATTCATCGATATCAACATTAAACAGTGTGAAAATGGTGATGATGATGATTTTAGTGTGGTCAAGTAATCGGTAAGGGGAGTCTGACCTTGGCTCCAAGGAAGCGCGCCTCCAGTAACTCCTGCTTGCGGGGGTCGATCGCCGCCTGGAAGTGCTCCATCTTGACGCCAGCGCCTGCAACCAATATTTACTATTGTCAATTTCCGAATTCGGATGCTGTATTGATGCCTCGCGGTTCATGGGATGATTGCTCTACATTTGTACAAATATTTATAAAATTGGGCCAATAGAGGAATTGTGTACATGACTTCATAATATACATGACGACCCGATCGATGGGTAATATCGGTTGTCCAAATTCCAGACTAATTATTACACGTGAAATCTAAATAACGTGAGATTGGAGATTGTTTGGAAAATCAGTAGCGAAGTAATGTACGTATATCTATTGGACAAAAGTGGCGTCCCCGTCTGTCCTTACGAGTACAATACTTTCGCCGATTTTCGCCGCCCATAAAATGTCCTCGACCGCCTACTCGGTGACTTTAGTCGATTGCAAATAGTAATCTCAAATAGCGTACGAGTAGCTTTGTATTCGTACCGAGAACCTATGTGTATTCTGTATAGTGATCGAGTGATAAATTAGTAAACCAAAGAAATCGGTCTAACCGCATTTGTTATTTATTCAAACAGCGTTATTTTTAAACACAGAACTCTGATTTTGATCAATCGACGATACGTTTTTTGATATCGCGTAAACATCGGATGTAATCCAATGGATAACTGAAATGAACTTTTATTTATGAATTATAATAATTTTACGTGCACTTTTTAATACCCACCGTAATTGTACGTGCAGAACACAGGATACTAAATAATAATACGGTAGCAAGATATTGTACTCGATACATTATGTGGGACATTAGACGAGTTTGCACTTCTCATGTGTCAAATACAACCTTGAAACATATGTACGTCATCGGTTCTGCCGATCGTAAAAACTAGGGACACGGTCAATACAAAATCATAAACAAACAATCGACAAAGCCACACAAAAAACTTTGAACAAAAAATATTTAGCGACCAGATGATCTACGTTACAACATTAATATTATGAAGCTTCTTACCTTTGATTATAGTCATTGTCACACTGGTTTTGGAATTCAGCTAACGGATATATTTTTGCACAATAATTCCGAGCGTACAAGACCGGCACCGCGGCGCATATTTAGAATTGTTACAACACAGAGACATCTAAAGGTTTTAACGAAAGCGAGCTATGTGGATTGTGGATACAAACAAACAAGAGATGGAGTCATGTAAATAAATGATTATTATTCGGAGTTTACTGTACGTGGGCAGTGGGCAGTTATCAACTGATCGAGAAAACACCTACGGAATGAACACTGTCGCTGTTCGCTGACATCCCGTCTCCCTCTACATCGCAAACTTGGAATGAGCGCGTATGGACAGCTAACTACTAACTGCCAGTCTGCTAGTTAGGTAGGTAGGCCATTTTCCATTGTATGTATACACGATTCAATATACATACACAATACACACGCCGCGGACGAATTGAAAATAAGCTCGGAATTAATTTTAGATTGTCGACATTACGTTACATTATTCGCTATCTGTAGAAATGCAGCGCGACTATTTAAAGCGATTCAATTAACGATAAACATATTCTATACAGTACGGCAACGTCGAGTTTCCCATCGATAAAGAGTCAGAATCAGAATCAGAACTTCGCTAGTTTCTCCAGTTTCATCGCTGACACTCTCGTCTCTCGTTAAATTTAGTCGAGCGGTTGCGGTTGCGGTTGAGGTCGGGTAATATGAACAGATATTTGGGGTCATGCTACGACGCTGCCGCGCTGCTAGGCGCAAAAGCAAAAACTGTCAGACAGCAGCCGAGATGTCGGAGTCACCGTGACGTGCAGTGACGAGGACGTTGTAATATTATAAATAGCAGAAGATTTACACTAAAGCGTGGAAAATGTGGGTAAGCTGCACTAGCATAATGCCGAGTATATTGAGAGCGAATAATGGGGTTACGCAGCATCGCCGTAACGCCTGATAAACCAAGTGACACGCGCAAATTCGCTAGAAAATGTTATCGAATCATGATGTACCTTATTGGGTAAATAAATAGGGAGGTTAAGAAAGCGAGAATATTTCCCTGTACAAGTGCAAAATGCACCTTATTTTTTTAAGGATGTTATTGATCTAAATTTGTTGCAACAGAGATGGAAAACATTTTTGAGAAGGGAATATGGAAGTCTAGGCTTTACAGGGCTTAAGACCTGCCATTGTCTGGTTAAGGTCAAGTGACCACTTTACACACTGTGTAACAGTCACCATTCATTATACTATTGAGATTACTAGTTATTTTCATTACTTACATACGATAGTAAAGCTTTAAAATAATAATTTTATTAAGTGCTTACTGCTTACCAGTTGCTTGTTTAATCATATTGTTAATGATAATTTATGCCAGGATCGGAAGAATGTTTATGACTTGGCACCGGATATAGCACTTCCGTAACGTATCTCGCATTGGCAGCCATTTTGATTCGAAACAAACTGTTCATACGAAAATATTAGATTGAAATTGAGTTCATTCTACTCACTCATTCTTATCATTATATTGCAATAAACAAAAATATAAATTTACTTTTAACATTATCGAGTGGAAGAATAAAATATGTAAAGATTAAGTATGCCGCGTGAGCAATGTAAGTATTAAATATAAAAGTACCATAAAGTGAAAATCAATATATCATAAATTGCAGAAAAACACATTTCGCAAATTGTGGAAAATCGTTTGAACCAGAAAACTGCACGCCTCCTATTGTTTAAAAAATGAAATTAATATCACAAGGGCATAAATTATAATCTAACTTACATTGCTTCCCAATTGAAACAGTTTATTACATTATTATGTCGATTATACGTAACTATGCTTACTTTTATACGTTCACTTCCTTGCACCTCAACTGTAAATTGCATCATACATAACTATCTATTTCAATTGGAGTTTACTCAAATTTTCAGGAGAGCAATTTTAAGTTAAATACAGAAAATTAAATACATTTTTCACTTCGTGAATATGTTTATTTAGGATTAACGATTGATTGCCATTTTAAATAGGATTCGGTGCACAAAATTTTTGTAAGAGACTTATTAGATCAGTATTGAAGAAAATGTACATATTGAAATATCATATCCCTTGCTAATGCTAGTACTTTAACTCTTAAGAGACTGTGGTAAATAATCCCTTTGCGCGCGGTGATGTAACATCGTGTTACCACTAGTAAAAAACGGAATATTCTAAAGTTCAGACATTTGAAAAAATAAACATGGAGACATAGGTACTGTTCAATAATTCCTTTTCCATAATTTATGCAAATAAACATATACTTTTGCCCTGTTAAAGCAAAATAAATTAAAAATCATTAATACGTCGCTCGTATTACGCGCGTGCGTCCCCCATCACTGTCCTCAACAGACTGAATCTGTTTTACACAACACCCGCCACAGAACAGCGTCTCTGTCTTCCTTCTTATGAGTTCTATCTTCATGCTCTCTTTTATACAGATGTGTTGCTGAATCAGCGGACATTCATTCTTCGCGTAGCAAGGATATTTTTTTTTATTAACATCCAACATAGTTATATAAATTTAACTTTCTAAATCTGGTGTGGAAATGTCCATTTGAAAATTACAAAAAATACGAGTTCATCATTTTTAAAAATAAGAGAGATATATCAAGTCTTGTGTCCTATGTCAACAAGTGTGGCATCACAGCCACACAAGAGTTAAGATTAATTTATTTGTCACAGTCAGATTCAATTATAAGATACGATATAACTTCATGGGATTTTTCTAGTAATCCAAACATAAACCTCGTTCAAACCTTACAAAATTCAATGTCTATTTTTTTTAAATGTAACATCAGCGACATGATATTCTAATATCATTATTATACATTTCAGCGAATATTTTGTCCGTTAAGGCTTAAGTATGGTTTAAGCTGGTTCCTCAGCATGGGTCTACATCGGGATATAAAAATAAATTGGAACATATATATTATAATACTCGGTTCACTAGTGTAGATGGGAACTAGTTCTCTTAAAATTCATCGATAAATACGGGAAAAAACATCAAAATCACTATATCTAAAATGTATATGTTCCCATTAAATATAAAAAAATTATAAAAAAACTATTAGACTCAAGAGAAAGACGTATGCTGAGGATCTGTGTTTTAGAACGCGATTTTCTATATTGAGTTATTTGTGCTTTATTTGGTACATATTTTCGATGCATAGGATGTATATGGTTTATGACCAGTCATGGTTTTCGTTTTTTTACAGTCATAGTTTTCGTAGTTTTCGCGATTTTCTATATTGATGTATTTCGATGTATATGGTTTATGACCAGTCAAAGATTTTTTTTGCTATTGTTATATTAGTATAGAACTAGTTTTACATTAAAACATAAAAAATCTATATCTTAGAACAGGCTGAGCCATGGTAGATGGAGACCATCCTAACCTGAGGACGCTCCGTATTTATTTTCTAATTTACTAGTTTTATATAATGATGTAATAACTTATATTTACATTTAAGTTATTAATTTAAAAAAATACTTGGTACACTTCCACTTATTTATTTTGACCAATTAGCGCTTTCACCCTCTAATGGGCATCTTCAGACTGGTGAATATTATACAGTGTAAGGGTAATTTATATAAAACTAAATATTATCTTAAGTGTAGGTACATTTAAAAATAAGTTGAAAAAATACAATACGAAATAATCCAATACAATACAAAATACAATAAAGAAATCTATTGAAATATTTCGTATTGTATTTTTTCAACTTATTTTTAAATGTACCTACACTTAAGATAATATTTAGTTTTATATAAAATACCCTTACACTGTATAATATTCACCAGTCTGAAGATGCCCATTAGAGGGTGAAAGCGCTAATTGGTCAAAATAAATAGGTGGAAGTGTACCAAGTATTTTTTAAATTAATAACTTATATGTTAATATAAGTTATTACATCATTACAACGTAATTCCATCAAGAATAGTCAATAAATAGTTTAAATGAAATAGTTTTATATAGATTTCCTGGTATTAAATATGTATACTTATTTATGCAATTTTTTTTTTTGTGATATTTTTTTTAATGTGATATAGAATTACAGAGAATTTTTTATTTAATTTATTTATTTATTTGACACTTTATATACATATACAATAAAAGGGCGGGCATATTGCCTTAAGGCAATTTCTTCCTGCCTACTCAAACCGTTCAGTTTGAGAAAATTATAAATACATGGACATATTGAATCTTACAATTTAATACAAAAATTAAAAACAAAGATTAAGAAAATAAAAATATACAAAAAAATAATTAACACTACTATGAAGAGAGGATGGGAAGGAAATAAGAAGGATAAGGAACAATTTAAATATTTAGATAGTGACATTTCAATCTTGACTTAAATGTAAATAAAGAGGGGCGTCTCTGACATTAGTGGGTAGATTATTTCACAATCGAGCGGCTACAACCGTGAAAGGGGAGGCAAGAATATTAGAGCTATGACAGGGCATTAAAAGGGTTTTCTCGTTACTAGAACGAAGAGATAGTCCGTGTTGTGAAAGAGGTTGGATGAGCTCTCTCAGATAAACAGGCGAAGTGGGATTATTTAAAAGATTGTGAAGAAGTGATAGAATGTGAATGTTTTTTCTATGCCTGATACTGAGCCAGTGTAGTTGCGTGCGATACTCGGTTATGTGGTCAAATTTGCGAAGATCAAAGATATAACGAATACAAATATTCTGCAATCGTTCTAACTTATCAAGTTATTCAGAGTTAGCATCTGGATAACATACATCCGCATAGTCAAGGAGTGGAAGAAGTAAGCTCTGGACTAATGTTTGCTTAACATTAATTGGCAAGAAATTCTGTAATTTTTTAATTGAGAGCAAACTGCTATAAAGTTTACGACTAACTTCGTTAACCTGATCGTGCCACCCTAAATGCTTATGAATGATAATACCTAAGTTTTTGACTGAAATCATGAATGGAATTTCTGTACCATCTATTTCGAAAAGAGGGAGTGTGGAAAAATTCACTTTTGAATACATTTGTTTACTACCAACAAGTACAATTTGGGTTTTTGTTGGATTTATGAGAAGTCCATGTATTTTTGTCCATGAAGAGATATGCTCGAGTGCAAGTGACATTACTCTATGTGTTTCAACAATGTCAACGGGTTCGAAATGAATATACAATTGCAAATCATCGGCATATAAATGGTGCGAACAGGGGAGGTTTTTTGTTATTGGATTGATAAAAAGGGAAAATAAAAGTGGAGAAAGTACCCCCCTTGTGGCACACCGGCGGTAAGATCAATCCAATCTGAAAAGACATCTGCCATTTTAACGCATTGACGACGGCCACATAAAAATATGTATATCGTACATATAAAAACTTAATTATAAGAACCTACTGACGAACGGCCTCGTGGTGTAATGGTCAGAGCGTTTGTCTTCCATGCAAGAGGTCTCGGGTTCGATTCGCAACATGGTTGATATGAAATATTTATTTAAAAGAGTGTTTTTACACTAGAATATTTCATGGTACCTGGACTGGTATTTAAAGCGTAAGACTGATCATCTTACCTTCAAGTAACAAAAATGATCAAGATACGCTGCAATTGTTGTTGCTGAATGCAGGTTCATATGCACCATCAGGTGCGGAAAGGGAATGATGATGACTGACGAACTGCAAACTGCAGTTCAGTAGGATTTGATAATTGTACTGTTTTTGTATGTGAATAAATAAACAAATAAAATAAAAAAATATAAATATTTCGGTACAAGTAATAATTATTGATAAAACGTTGTAAAAAAACTAATAAAACTTAGGGCATAAGGTAAGGGAGACATAAATAACTGATATTTATTAAATGTGAATAATAATATTATGTAGTTCTGCATTCAGCTGACGACATAATACTCGTATACCAATCTATTAGGGTTACATGAATTATTGAATTAATTAATACATTTAAAAAACAATGAATTGAATATTAACAACCCGTTGAAAATAAATACTACAGTGCATTATTTGTTTTCATTGACATCGTTAAAAATGAAATAAATTCGTTGTAATTAGATGTTACTTTCCGTAGTTGATAAAAATAAATTTGCAGTCAGCTAGTGAAAAATAAAGATCGGCGTAGCTTAACCTCGGACATATTACAAGAAAGCAACTGAAGTCAACAATGCCAGAAGTGACAAAAAGAAGATTAACCATCCACCATTTGGAAAAACTAGAAAAACTTTGCATGATTACTGTAAACAGAATACAAAACAAGGCTTCAAGATTCAGCAAATATTTTTTTTATTGAACCCTTAATAAAGTTTATGACCTGTCATAAGTTGATTTAACTCATCAATAAACACACAAATTTGCCTATGCAACATCCGTATGTCAGTAATGTCAGGACGCCCCACGTATGACATGTCACTTCCTGAATATTTGAGTTTTTTCTCTTCTCCTCCCTCTTTCTTTCCCTTTCCTCGTAGTGTATAGCGTAGTGTAGATATTTAGTCAAATTTTTTTCTTAAATAAAAAATATTAATTTACATCAATCTTATGTTTTATAATGAAAATATTTTAATATACCTACAATATGTTCATATACCACTGATTTTCTCGAATTGAACGGTTTGGGTAAGTAGGAAGAAATTGCCTTAAGCCAATATGCCCGCCCTTATGCATAAGTATGTATATGTATATGAAGTGTTTAAATAAATAAATATGTCTCGAATTACCTGAATCCAAGTATATATTATTCTGAATCTCAGAATCCAAATATGTTTTAGAAGAAATAGCAATAATTTATTTCATACGATCAAAAGTATAATGTGATATTAATGAAGAATTTTCATCATGGTTTCCATATATTTGGTGAGATTCCTTTTAAACTTCCACTTTTCAAATATACATACGTTGGTACATGCAAATACTCCGAAAGGTCGGGATTTTAAGGAGTAAGTGTTCAATTTTAATTTTATAGATCGAATTTCTAAGTTATCCTTATTTATTGTTTATTTATTCATTCCTTTATAAACAAAGTGCTTTATGGCCCGACTAATTAAAAAGAAGATTTTATTTATCTAGAATTAAGGGGTACAGAAGTATTTCAAGTAAAAAAATCTTCTAACACGAGGATTTGAATTCGGACAAGGCAAAATTCATTACTATCAAAACGTTTAACGGTGAAATACGACGGAACATGAATTCGATAAATAAAATAATCCTTAGGATTTACAAATAAAAAGCTAATCCATAGTGAAATGTTCGTTAATCCGTCCACTTCAGAAAAGGTGAGAGAATGGTCTGTACCTCGGTCCACCGCGTGCGGGGCGGGCCGGCGGCGTAGCGCGAGGTGCATGGGCGGCGGCGGGGGCGGCGGAGCGGGCGGAGCGCGGTGCCGGGGCTGCGGCCGCCGCCGGCCGCCCTCGCCCGTCACCGCCCCGGCCTGGCCAGCATCGCCTCCGGAGGGAACGACCGCGATGGCTGCCGCCCTGCGCCGCTGCCCGCCGCGCTCGAGGGCGGGCACGCTGACTCCCGTCCCGGAGGCGCGCACTCGACCCTAGGAAGCGTCTCGGCGTCTCGAGGCGAAGATCACAACTCACAAACTACTAACACTCTGGGCAATGTCTTCTGTCCGAAGAAGCGGGAGACGGATGGGGCTCATCTGGACTATCGAGGAATGTCTCGGTTAAGAATTAGCGGCTGCCAATTCGGTCGCCGATCCCCCTCCAGCTGTAGTATATTAACAACAATGTTGAATGCCGATGTTGATTAACGGTATAAAAATGTTACGAAACGAATTCGATCTTTTTTTACTAGCCGGAGTGCGAGCTGGCAATGCTGTAACAAATAGCGAATAAATAAACTGAACAAAGTGTGCATCAGGTCGCACTTTCCCATACACTCGTTTCACCGATTGCGATATTCTATACTATGCAGAAGCGCATCGGCTCGGATACAAGTTATTTTAAGTTTCGTCATAGGAAGGAAGACTAGCGGGGGAACTTAATCCGAAGATCGTAAGAACGCAATAGGTGGAAGCGCCGCAATTCAGCCCTCTGCGTCAGGGCCTGACGGCTCAATTTTGATTGCTCAGTTTACTTTAACTGGCTTCGCGCCGTATCGACTGTAAACAAACGGCACACGATGTGCGCCGGGGGGAGGGGAGGAGGTGGTATGCGGAGGACGGAGGCGCCATCCCGCGGCGGCACGGAGAAGCGCGTCAGCTGTTCGGGGCGTTCCGATCTGACAACTAACAACTTCACACACTAACGTGTCCCATTAGACTCGCACTTGAGCGATTCTGTTATCCGAGGAAGAAAACTGATAAGGCGCGGGCGGAAAAACAATCGAAGCAAATAAAATGTTTTGTATTTTAAAACATCCAAAAATTTATACAATACAACGGCATAATTATATAGGTACTATTTTTAATAAACTTCTCGACCCCACTGAACGACTTTTTAGTCTATCGGTTTCTGGATAAGAAATTTACAAATAAAATATGAAATCGATCAATGACAATATAAATTAGGGTCTAACCGTGATGGAGTGAAGATAAAAATAACAATATAATTATATGCCGTATTCTGAAAATAAAGATGTATGTATAATATGTGCCTGTGTATATAAATTTATAAATTTTGTGATTTTATTATATTTTTTATTAGTGTTAAATTTTCTCATTTTTTATAATTGCATTTTTTGGTGTTTTTTTATAATATTTAGTAAACTTGCTAAACACAAGAGCCAGACTCTTTTTTGGCAAGTTCAACCTTAAGTGATCTATTTGTTTAAAAATGTATGTATTGTTTTTTTTTTATGCTAATACAGATTTTTCATTTAAAAAAATGTGGGTACATTTCTGCATCAACAACGATTTCGATTTTGCTAGGATTGAGGTATACTTTTAAGAAAATACTTGACTTCATATATCTATCGCTACAGGTGGTTTTGACATAGTTATAGTCGGTATTTATTTTTCTATACCTCGCTGAATTTCCGAAATATTTATATTATAAATGCCATGTCAAATGAACATTTTGTTTTGATGTGACAGGGTTTAAGTATTTTATAATTAACATCGTTATTTATAAAAACATTATAACATAGTTGTGGATAAAGTAAAAATAAAATGCGTAAAAACTAAGCCCGAGTATCGAAGCCCCTCTGGGTGGAAGAGTTAGCAAGCTCCAATCGTTTTAATACCCAAGTTATCTGACTGCTGAATGGATGAGTTCAAGTGCGTATTGCGCTCTCTAGCTGGCGAGTACGTTTTATCTAGGCCTTCTGGGAAGATGAGTTTGAGTAAATAGTAACTCGGAACATGTTTCTTAGTTCCTGCTCAAAAAGCCTGCATAGTTGCTAGAATCACAACATATTGATCCATTTCGCTTTAAAGATCACGACTTGGCCGATATGACAAAGCGCTTAAACTCAACAGGTATCACGCCTGATATTTTATGTCATCGTTAAAACTTAAACGAACGATAAAATGCTCATAAAATCACGGTGGAACATTATAAACAATGTTTTTATAATTACCTCCTGCATTGAAACATTTATCATTTCTAAAAAATTGTATCACCTACTTAAAAACTAAAATTTGTTATACTCATGAGGATCTGAATGGGTGTAATTTGACAGATACAACGACGAGATATTTTTGAAACTTTAATTACTAGCGGGCAATTTAATGAACTTTTAGGTTCGCGAATCAGGTAAATATGCGCGTAAACGTAAGTCACTAAGTTGTTAGAGAGGTCAGAATCAAAACAAAATCGATTTTATGTCGGAAGCGCTGTTACACAATCGCAACCCCTCTTGATGAAGCCAAATGGCCGGGCGTCGAAAACAGCACTAAATAATGCAACAACAACTCGGTTGCTAACTCGGGAGTGGAATCGACAAAAATATTGATCCGACCTATCACTTCACATTCGCGCTAGTCTGTGCGGGATTGTGCAGGAAAGGGGTTCGGAATAAGAACAAAAACTGTATGGAAACCGGTTCTGGTGCATCGCGGTCCGTTTACTGGCACTTGACCGAGCTTAACGAGGTGCACATAGTGGCTCGCATTCCCGCCATTTACGCCGCGCTCGAGTCACCCGCGACCCGCGACCCGCGACCCGCAACCTGCAGCCTGCAACCTGCAACCTCACGGCCTACCGTCACCCGCGGGAGGAAGATCACCGATCATTCAATTTACCCAGAATCTGTTTACTAGATACTATTTATTATTCGTAACATGCCAAATGTTTACATATTAAGGACTTAAATAATATTGCGAGATCATACAATCAAGAATCTACATGACGTTTTGAAAATAATAGTTGAAAAAAGCACGGAAATATATTGTCAGACGAATACATTCCAAGTTAAATAAAGGGGTACGGATTTGAACAAAAAAACACTTCAAACATAAAGGTTTCCCCAGTGTAAACATAAAAAACATTTAATGATAAGATTTTCAAAAAAAAATATTTTATATACTTTGAGAAATCACATCATAAACAATACCGCGAAACAGCGTATGATGGAATAAAGTTTTCATGTTTTCTTACGCACGGTTTACAATACGAAACTCGCGATTTCACAACGAACTATTTTTATCCGATCCGATGAAAAGATCGAGTGGCACTGGGCGACATCGACAGTTCGGATACGCGAAACAATGTACAACGCGTCACAGATCCGCACAGTTCACTATCTGAAGAGTTCGGGATGCGGCACGGACACGGCGGACGAGAGGCGGCAAACGGCGCGCGCGAGACGACGAGACGCGGGCTTCGCGGCGGGCGGACGGCGCCGCACTGTGGGCCCGCGGGCCGTGGGTGGTGTGACGGGAGGTCTTCCGTCGGGGGCAGGCGCGCGAGGAGGCGGCGGCGGCGTTTTGTCAGGTGGCCGCCGACGGAGACGCGCGAAATGTTTGCAAACCGCCCGCCACACCAGGGTGCCCACTGCCCACTGCTCACTGCTCACTGCTCACTGCTCACTGCTCACACCCCGGAAAATCAAAGCCTCCCAATGATGAACTTGTTTTTCTACGTGTTATGTTTAGTAATAATATTTACATTTTCACTATCTACTGGATAGCTCAAAACCATTACCGTACAACTTTTATCTTTCATAACTTTTAAGAGTGCTAAAAAAAACCCTCTGGAAACGGGGCTGTAACGTTTTTTTTTTTTTTTTTATTATTAAAATTTTTCATTGATAAACCCTTACGGGTTACATACATTTAACAAAATATTTTTACTTTTAAAATTCCCATCCTACTATTGTAATAATATTTTTAACATCTTTTGTAAAGGTTGTCTAAGTCTGATATTTAGTTTTGTCTGGTAGTTTATTGTATAATTTCAGTCCATGGTTTATTAGTCTCGATTGTCCTTTTCTTGTTTTAGAAGGTTAATTATGATATTTTTCTGATATTCTCGTATTGTGTTCATGTTTACTACAGTTTTTTTCAAGTTTTAAATCTTCGTCTACAATTACATCAGTGGCTAATAAATAAATTTTAAGGGTTGAGTTACATAAGGCAAAAGATGACATATTTTTAAATACATATACTTAAAGGCAAAATTTAACATATATGCACTGTTTAACGGTGTTTAATAATCTATTTTAAACAATTCGTAAAAGTAATAAAATAAATAAAACAACTTTGTTTTTAACCATTATTTTTTTTCCCACCGACCGGTTTCAAAGCAAACAAGCTTCTTCGTCAATGTTTACGTAACGTTTAGTTAAGTAAATAAAATAATTTAAAAAAATAATTATAATACGATAAAAATCAATCCACCCAATGTTATTTTATCGTGCCAGGTGGATTTTTACTGAGGTGTGAAAACGGCGAATTTGTGAGGCAATAATAAAAACAATTTTCAAAAGACATGGAGCAACTTGTCAGCATACTAAAATCATGAGATTCATGTCATTTTCGGCTTTATTACAAATGTAGAACATTGCGATTTAATACTTAATAGTACTTCGCTAGGTGACAGAAAACACTAGAGGGAAAAACGCGATTGAAAAGTGATCTTTCAAACAGGCCTTAGTCAAAATTAGTGAATTTTAAAGTAATAATTCCATTGTAATCACAATTATAATCAGCATAACCAGCAAGAAAATTTGTTCATTAAATGTCGCCATGTCTGATATTACAAATCTTTCAAATTTCTCATTTTTCATCAAAATGCCCTAAAAATCATTATTTAAATAAGCATTTTGATGATGGCAAATTACTTAAGTGTATTTTATTGATTTGATTGCATGACTCGAGTCTTAAGTCATCTTGACATATCATATATTATAAAAAACCATTTGATCTGATAAAAACGGACAAAACAGAAATAACTGTTTTTCTCTAAACGATCTTTTTTGATTAGGCCACTTTGAAAAATCACTCTTCAATACAAAAGTCGCAACATTACATTTATGAAGAGTGCTTTTGTTG
Organism: Micrasema longulum; assembly: GCF_059751315.1. NCBI lineage: Eukaryota > Metazoa > Arthropoda > Insecta > Trichoptera > Brachycentridae > Micrasema > Micrasema longulum. Next base: position 503,218 of record NW_028277544.1, read on the forward strand.
GGACCTTCGAATTATTCTGAAAAATATCACTACAACAATTAGAAAATGTTGTTTTCTTTATCGCAAATGAATGGATGACATATGGTTGAATTTCTTATAGGTCAATTTGTTGTAAATGTTGAATTTTGGATAAAATATAGACTTATATGCTAATATTGAAAAATAGAGTACCCCTATTCTATCTTTAGCAACACCCACCCATAAACTAGTCAATTTTAATGTTACGTCAGTTGATAAGTCGCCCTTAAGGGTGTCAAGTCGGTGATTCTGAAATATCACGTAACCCGTTTATTTTTACGAAAATGATCAACTGAAATAAATTCGTTATATGGACTAAGGGCCGTTTGAGCCCTGTGTTGAGTTGGGATAAAACATAATGGACCGTGGAATTATGCATATTATAAAATAACATTAAAATTATAAATTATTACGAAAACATGTGTTTTAATAAGCATCTGAACAACAGGCCTAATAGTATATAAATCTAATGTTTCCAATTATTTTTTTACAAAACCAAAACCCAGCGTAAATAGAATGTATGCATACATGTAACATTTAAACGGTAAAATAGTCAATCAGGATTTCAGGAAAGCCAATATAACGGCAACAATAAAGAATGTTGAAAGTTAAAAGTTCATGGACATAATTTGTAGGAATGAAATATTTGTGGAAACCCTGCGAGAGGTGCAAGCGGGGAGGCTCACGGAACAGTGGCGCTGCAACGACTGTGGGCGGGAGTGGTGGGGGCGGCAGGGGTGTACAGGGCGGGCAAGGGGGAGTGAAGGACGAACCACTCAGCCTGGGATATTCCACTCTCCACTCTCCCAAGGCGGCGACAGATCCACCCTTCGCCGCGGGAGCGCGCTGATCATCGAATCACTGCGGGTAATATGCCCGACCACTACTTGTTCGGGGAGAATTGAATACATATTGATTTACGGTACTAAACTGCCGGAAACTACTTCTCAGGGTTATTCGTTGCAAAGGAATCTGCACTGAAAATATAAATAGACATGCAAAGGTCCACCGAACCTGTTTATAACTTTGCTGAAACATCCTGAATAAATACAAATTCATACAATTTTGAAAACAAAAGTTGTTCGCTGACATGTACTAATAACATCGGTGAAAGGTACTAATTTTTTATCGACTACACTTGTACAGTAAAATATGAATCGATAAAGACTGCGCGACATAGCCGGCACAACCTGTTCAATCTTAAAGTACACGCGAAGTGATAGTACAAATTATTTCATAATGCTTCACAAAAAGATAAGATTTCAGTAGAAACACGTGGTAGATCAAAAGAGTGAAAGGCTTTGAACATTTTTACTCGGAGTTGTGGAAAAACATATAGTCACGCGAACGTTTTTCACGAAGGACGTTGGTAGCGAGGAGCTGCGCAGGGTGGGTACTTATTTACGCGGATAAATTTAGAACACCGGGAAAAGTGGAACTTATTTTGGCACACGACTGAAAGTGGCGATGAAACATTTTAAGATGGTTTGTTCGTTAGAATTGTTTCCTGCAATTTTTAGTGTTTTAATGTTTATAAATGAGCATAAACTACCCTTAATACTTATTTTCAGACTAATAAAAGATATTACTGTTTGTCTTTCTCTCCGTTTGAAAATCTCCCTTAAATATATTTTTTTGACGTAAGCACTATTTTTATAACACGAGTACTCGCATATATATTATTTTGGAACCAAATTATCAACTATCGTAATTTAATAATTCCCTTTCTGAACCAGACGCTGCATAGAGCCCTGCATTGGTATACTTACCGCAGCTTATCTTATATATTTTTATTACACGAAGGTAAGATGATCAGTCTTACGCTTCAGATACCAGTTTAGCCAGTAGGCTATGAAACATTTTAGTGTAAAAACAAATTTTTCATGTCGACCATGTCGGAAATCAACCCCGAGATTAAAACTACGTAATAAAAATGGCGGCGCGTCCTGGGGAATTCAAAGATTTGAAATGGAAAATAGTGGTCAGTTCGTATTAAATTTTTTAAAAACGTAGGAAATGCTATACATTAAAAATGAAGTTTTAAGCATTCATAATATTGATTGTGTCGAGAATATTTGCAGGTTGTTTATTTTGGAGTTGTAAGATAATCCTGAAAAGTCGAGCGCAGGGCGGATCCCCGGCCATGCGACTAGTGACAAGCTGCCAGCCACAGGGAGGGCGTACGAGCACCAACTAGACCTAGTGTTCACGTGCGCCGCAGCCGGGTGCCGGGTGCCGAGTACCGAGAGCCGAGTGCCGAGTGCCGAGTGCCGAGTAGCCGGTGCCGCGTGAGGTGAGAACACCGCCGCGGCGGTCGGCGGCTGGCGGCTGTCGGCTAGCCGGGTATCGATTTCAGCTGAGGATTGTGTAGGCGGAAAGCTTCAGCAGGAGTCAAATATTTACGGAACAGACATGCAACTGCGGTGCGGGTTGTGCGGGTTGTGACGGGAGGGGAACAATTACTGAAGGCAGGGGAGGCGGATACGGGAGGCGGGTAGTGAATACCTTATGTAACACAGGGATACTGAACTTACGTGTATTACTTTATAAGCTTTGCACTTACAGCCAATCTGCTAAACAAAATAGAGTTTTTACCCTTGAAAAAAGATGCACTATATCTGAATTATGCTATTTATATAAATTATTAAATAATAAAGTACCCTTTTAACCTACTCTCCAAAATTAATCTTAATGTCTCCTTTCGCGTGACATGAAATAAGTATTTATTCCACCTGCCAGTCTGTAGCACTAACTATGCACAAAACTATTTTCTCTATTGTTCTTGCTCTAACTATAATGCTTTTTTTTCATCTATTGGTGTGTTTAACACGCCCCTTAATTTATTTTGAAATAAATTAAGACTGATTCTTTCTAGCTGCGATACGATCCCACTTGCTATTTAATGATGCTCACACTTACACACACCTGAACACTTACTCCCACATACAAATACACATAAACAAACCCTTTTGTTGTACCACAATTTAATGTGTATGATTTTTATTTAAAAACTTCGCTGGTGTGTCCTTAAACTGTATCTTTTTTATGCTATTATATCATTGTCGACTGTTTGTTTCTGTAAAATAAATAAATAAACAAGTAAAAGTAAGTTGGCGTTGGTTTGATCAACCTTATATTACAAACGGAAGCCGAGTCTCGTTGAAAAACAAACCATCACGCCGTTTCCCCGTGGGAATAGGCAAAGGGGATAGAACGCCACATCACTCTGTCTTTGCATACATATCTCGCTTCCTCTGCATGCATACATCTTATCATGCAAGCACGCCGATTATTCCTACTTTTGACATGTCCATCTTCAAGTATTTAATGGACTTGATCGTGCTATGTTTTTCTCGGTCTTCCTCGTTTCCCGAATCCATCAATATTCGCATCGTAGATCTTTTTAGCCGTTCTTTTGCTGTCCATTCGCTATGCATGTCCAAACCAGCGCAGCACTCCTTTCTTGATTCTGTCGATAATGCATCTCTCAGCCTTACATAGTTCGCGGATCTCGACATTAGTGCACCTTTCATACATCGTTTTACCACGCATTCGCCCGAGGGATCGAATTTCGACAGTTTTATTATTATCATTCATGTTTCAAATTTTAATTATTATTGGTACCTATATTTGTAATTTATATTTATGTTTCAATTTATTATACTATTATATTAGTATGATTATGCTTTGAAAAAACACATGTAACACAAAAGGTTCTGCCTAAACACAGGAAATTCCTAGGTAGTCGGGACCTGAGACAAAGAACATCTGTACATTGTAAACAGTGAAATCAATAAATATTTGACGGAGTAATTTTAAAAATATGTCGAAATATTTTGATTACCTATTGCATGTTGTTCGGGCTAACCGGGAATAGTCGTCAACTACCACGGTAAATGAAAATATGCAATTGAATAAGTTGAGTGAAATTTAAATAAATATAAAACGAATTAAATACAACTGTGTGCTAAAATTGATTGACTTGTATTTGAGAAGCTGTTAAAACTGCAAATACTAAAATTTCAGCGAAATACTGGATTTCATGACTCCTGAAAGATGAAAACTTTTCAGTTAGGCTAGTTTCAGGTGAAAAAAACCATACAAATTTTATAATGGAATTAATGTTAAATATGCGTTTTTAAACGAGAATTTATTCTGTAAACAACTATTTAACTATTTGTAAAATATCACGTCGACAATTGTCATTTTTGATGCTTAAAAACTAGGTTCGAAAGCAAGCTGCTAAGTAATTATATAACTTCAATCCAATGAATTTCATTTAAATATATTTTCAGAACAGATAAGGACAAAAAGGTAAATAAATAAACGCACAACATCAATCGATACATTTTTCTTCATTCCATACTGAAATTGAAAGAAAAGTAAGTAATCATAAGTTTTTCATAAAAATACAAGTTATCTATCACGAAAGTAAGGCGGCCTCCGTGATGGAACGGTTAAGACGCCTGAATTTAAGGTTCCGGGTTTAACTCCCAGTCAGAACACAAAAAATAAAATGTGATTTTTCTCAAGCCTGGGTGTTCTCTACTGTAATTCGCCACAGCAATTGGGCCTCTTGTGGCCTATTGTGATGCAAAAAAATCACGGCGTCAAAAATTTTCGAGTCTATTTTATATATATAGATAGGGGTCAAATTCCTATCCGCTAATATAGTGGATTGTTAAACATGGGACGATCTTAACAAATAACATAGAGTGTGTTTATTTAGCGGACTAATCTCTACTCGATTTTTTTAACAAAATTTTTACCTGCTAGTAGTAAATAAATAAAATACTAAATAAATAAAACCAAAAACAAAAAAAAAAGTTTCCACCCACCCTAATTTTACCGGACCGACTTGATTAGCGTGATGCGTGTGAAACACGTCCGCCATGACAGACTCAATCAATTATTTAAAGACTATTAATATTATATTATATGTAACTAGATATGTTAAATAAAATAAAATAAATAAATAATATTGTAAAATTAATTCCTTCAAATAAAACAGAATAAAATCATTTTTAGTATGTGCAAATATTCGGAGACAAGTCCTGGATTTCACTTTTTGCGGAGATTATCAAAATTGATGGAGATTTCAACAGATATGGAAAACCTTTTGACAGGGCAAAATGTAATCTAGTCTATAACATAATATAGGTAAAAATATATATTTATTTACAGTGTTTTTATTTGTGCATTTGATGCGTTTTCATTATATTTCATCTGTATTTCAGATTATGGTTTAATTTTGTTTAATAAGACATGTTTTAAAAATAATATAAAATGTCTCCCTCGGCACGGGACACCCCAGTGAGGGAACATTATATTTAATTTTAAAAAATAATACATAAATTGTAAAAGAACAACTAAATAAAATAAATACAGATTATCTAAAAATCATACATTCATCTTGTAAGTTGGCTCTCGGGGTTGTTTTGTGATATCGACGTGGTTAAACGCGGAATTTAAAAAAATAAAAATAATTGTGGCCCTAAAAACTAACTTGGTTTTATTTCACGTACATTTAAAAAGGTTTGGCACTCCACAACGGAAGTATGTACATGGAAGCGAGGGAGCTTTATACCGATTAAGTAATCGGCAAGAGGTGATGCTATCTCCATTCACGGCAAAGCAATAAAGAGGGACAGAAAACAAACTGCATTCTGCACACAAATGCACGCGCATTGGAGCCAATTAACCGATGGCGAGTATCCCCGAGCGCGGTCGATGTATTTATTTACTTGTAAGTAAAAAGTATTAAGTAATGAATCACAGCAGTGACCAACAGTTCGGGTGGAGGTAATGGAGGAGCGGAATATCGACATTCCCCGACGGGTTCGAGTGTCGTGTCCAATGTCCGGCCAGAATACGGCGTACCTCATGCCCCGATCCCGGGCAAAAGTAGTTTCTCCATGTGACTGTGCAGTGTGGAGAAACAAGGTTCGGACTTCGGACGAGTTGACCTTCGACGGCGCGGCGGCAAGTGGCCGCACACAGCCCATCAATGCACTTTGCGGTCAGAAAACTCGACTGGTTTGAACCGGGTTGAATGCGCGCGGTCACTCGATATGAATACACAGATTATGAGGCGTTGAACAATATAATACACCCATGGGGATTTGTAAACAACAAGAAACATGGCGTTTTTCATCTATGTTACGGCAACGTTGTTGTATACTGCGCTGTATGCCGGGAACTCAATACGAAGCCAAAGCGAAAATGGTGGATTCCAACTCTCACTGGATGCTGAACATCGTAATGAGACAGCAATTACGCTGTGTTCTTAACTATTCATAGTTTTATTATTCTTTACATTCTTCAAACATATTGAATGAAAGTTAAAATGCTATTAGAAAGGCCTTTACAGAAACTATCGTGATTTCAGCTTTAAATATACAAATATTGCAATAAATAATCATTAAAATCATAAGCCTGAAAACCACAAACCATTATAAACTTCTTTAACATATTGTTGGTTCTACGATGCATAAATAATCAATTAACACGTTTTAATGAGATTTAATTAAAGGAAGTAAAAGAGGTCAATTTTTTGTATGGTATTCAATTTGTAAATTTCTTCATAATATGCTCATAAATGATGTACAAGTACTAACATACGAATAAATACAAAAATTAAACATTTTGTACCGATATTTCAAGTACTTATATCTTAATATTTTAATACAAGTACCCTGAGTTTTTCATCTATGTAGAAATACAGATATCTCTGCGGGGAGGAAGGAATTATCGGGCACTATGGAAGCCTTGAGTTTATTACCTGTTAGTCGAATAATAAATAAAGGTATATTGCGTACGAGGTAAATTCGCACTAAAAATCAGCGTGAATTATAAGACAAATATTGCGTGCAAGGCGTGAGATTAGCCTCGAGGAAGCGAGACGGTGCGCGGTGGTTGAAATTTGAAATTCAGAGCAGAGAGAGGCATACTCGGATGAAATCATCGGAATGGTCTGACGGGGTAGGGGCGGCGGAAGTAAGTTCAGGGGGCGGGGAGAGACGAAGGACAGGCAACAGAACGAGTCAAGAACAGAGGACCTTAAGAAGGTTTGGCGACAAAGGGATAATCGATAAACATAGGCGCGCCTGCGGAACCACGTGACTACTGACTACTCCCTCGAGAGGACGTGAGTGATTTTACATCGCCACACGATTCGTCCATACTAAACTTGAGTATCTACTATCAACTTCCCACTAACCTTAAAGCATATTTTTTTAGATGAACAAAATAACTTTTAAATTAACACATTAATCAATGACAACAACTAATTAATAACACAACCAAACAAATTAATGATACATTATACCCTCATATTATGAGGGTACTATTTGCAAACCCGGCAAAATCCCTATTTCTTTATGTATGTTGCTGAAGCTTATCTGAGCAAATTACAAAGAGTTGAAACAATAATAGCTTCAATTTTTTTTATTACAACCAGTTAATATTTTATATGTAATAATAATGAAATGGTCATAATTATGTCAATAAATAATAGTGAAATAATAAATTAAATTTTGGAAATTGCCAATTTTGCAAATACTCGAGTAAAGGTTCCCATGTTTGCAACAAACCAAATAATTTGAAAGTCACATTCTCACAAATAAAGCCGTATTGTTATAATTATTGTAAACAATCGTATTCTGCTAAATGTTATTATATATTTGTATATAACCACTTACCGACTTTTCTATGTCTACCGGTTTTTATGTTTTAAAATAAATATTAGCGCTCTTATAATTTGCCCAAATATTTAAATTTTGGTGGCCATTTTCAACGAGTTGTAAATAACTCACTATTAGAAAATGGAAATCAAGTTCGGGTAGAGTGGGCCTCGAACCTCGGCCCTCTCCTCGAGTCCGCAACGCTAGCCACGGGACCGCAACCTGACTCTACCGGTTTCGAGACGTATCCGTCTCTTCGGCAGGACACCAATTAAAATAACATGCAAAACCTGTTTAATTGGTGTCCTGACGAAGAGACGGGTACATCTCGAAACCGGTAGACAGAGAAAAGTCGGTTAGTAGTTATATACAAATATTTAATAACATTTAGTAAAATGTTTGACCACAAAGTTAATCTTTTATACATTAATAAATTTTTATTCTGAATAAGTTTCAATTCATATCACTTTTTTAAGATTTTGGTTTTGCCAGGTTTGCAAGTAAAACCCTCAAATACTTCGTCATTTACATTTACAAATTAGGCATTTGGATTTTCTTGTAATCCATGGAAATCGTCTAAACTGTCTTCTTCCTGCTGAATAAAGGATCTATTACGCGTCTCTTCCCCTGACACTGTATTGGTACTGCCCACTGGTTACAGTGCATCCTGGTCATTTACTGTCTGAATGCAGGATGATCAATCTCAAGCTTCAGATACCCTGTCCTGGGAAACTAAAAAAATATATCGTTGCGAAGAATATTCACTATCACTATACCTAATTATATTCTAGGTCTAGTACTGCATAAACGGCTGTACTAAATAAATGCCAGGGCATAGCTTCATACCAGGTTTATAATTAAGGCCCTTAGTAATTACCCATTGTTAAATTAATGTTCAATTTTTTTTTAATTTCATTTTTGTAAGGTGTTATTTCAAAACTGTGTAAAAAAAGGTTCCGGAGCTTAATATATATTTTTATTGAAATATACGAGTACAGATGATTTGGAAAATTATACATAAAAATATATATAACTAGTAAATACAAAAATCCCACCAGGCCACTTTTTGTGGCTCGTTGGTGGTATTTGTATTACTTAAGAATTGTGTACGTACTCAAACTATTGATTTAATAATATTTGAAAGATTAATTATACGAAAAAAGGTTCCAGCTCATTATCGAATAAAAAACAATCAATTAAATAATTATTGATGTTTAAACATGGGCGAAATGGTTACACAGTCCATAAGAATATCAATTAAACCACCTTGTAAACAAGTTATCCATCTCAAATAAGTTTTGTTTTTAAATTCACTTGAATAATATGTTGACAGGGTAACATGAGCACAGAAGCTAGCGAGGATGAAGAGTTGAAAGGAAACGCGCTGTAGCTGTTATTCCGGCCACTTAACCGCCATCGCCATGCGCCACGAGACGAGCAACAAAAAGTCGTCTGGAAGGGTCCGCAGGAATCCGCCACCAGGCACCGGGCACCGTGTAACGAGGTTAAAAAAAACGAATTGTGAAATAAATATAAATATTTCACTTGAAGGAAATCGACAGCTTTTGCGTCTTCGTACCCATATTATAATTTTTATTATAAGAACGTCAAAACATATAACTTTTTTTTTTATTACTTCAATAAATAAACAAATGAAACCATTTTAGAAACTTGGATGTTAAAACATAGGCAGAAGGGTGAATGGTAAACGATTTAATATAAAAAAATATAGATACAGCAAATTATATTCTGGATGACGGGTTTATAATATTCCTTTCACAAAAATCTGTCATTGAAAATATGATTATATATTCAACATTTCACCAGAATACAAAATCTAAAAAACTGTTACGTATTCATCTTTCATTCTTTGGCAAGATCTATTATTTTTTTGGGGGAAAATGTTAGCGCACTAAAACATATTTTACAATGTTGGCAGTAAATTTTTCTAAGCTCCAAAAGTTCAGCTTCCTTTAATAATTGGTTGGAGGGAAAAGTTTAATTTTTATGAAGTATAATTTTAAGAATTAGTTTTTATACGGGTTTCTTTTAGAAATATGATTATTATAGGATTCCTACCCTTCCAATTATTACATAAGAAATATAAGACTGAACAAGGGCATGATAAACTATTTTACTAGCGTAAGGATGAACATAACTAGTTTAACATTTAAAAACATAGATCAAATTTACAAGTTTGTTATTAATTTTTTCAATATAATAAGTCCATTGTTGAGTCTAACAATACTCTCAAATATTTTTATTCACTTTTCGGGTTCTATTTTTCACAGTTGTAACATAATATGTTAAGGTTTCAGTATTTATTATGAAACATGATGTTAAGGTTGGTTAAAGGGGCTAACAGTTTTGAAAAAGAAACTTCAGTGCTACGGGAAATTGGGTATAAAAAATGTTTCTTCATACGCGGTAAAAATTAGAGCGTTTAATTGTACGGCGAAATTTCTTGAAAAAGTATGAAAAAAATGAGTAAAAATTAACTACGTTACAAGTTCTTCCGAATCAACCAATGATAGTGTTGTGATAGATTTCCGGTTTCCGAGAAGCCAACTCACCAATCAGCAGTACTCACCGACGAGAACTTGTGACGTCACAGGCGAAGTTATTTTAAAATTACAAAACTTCAAAAAATTCATAGCCCTGCATAATATTATACATAAAAATATTTTTTTTAATCTTTTGGCTTAGTTTGATAGTCTATTGGCAAATATATATTTTAAAAAAAACGTTGAGCTTTCTCATTGTAAAAAGGCATAAATGGCGTTTTTTCCAAGTAAATAATACGTTTAAGCTAGTGAGTAGAACCCAGGATCTCGGGCATTGTAGCTTAACTTAGTAATAAGAAAACCACGAGGCGGATAAAAAAGGAAAATAAATGCATTTGAAGACGTCTGTAGTAGGTTATTGCGATAATTAGAGCCAAACCCTGTCAGTGGGCGAATTGATAAATCCTCGAGGATTTTTGATAGTGATGCATATTGATAGGTACTAAAGGTAGTCACCGCAGTCAGCGTACTGAAGGCACCTCTCCCTATAACTCCCTGACTTAAATCAGGTAAACGAATATTATAAAAAGCCGGCGGAATTACTGTTGCATATTTTCTCATTCGGGGGCGCCGAAACGATTGCCGTGTGCGAAGGCAGAAAGACAGAAGAAATGGCAAATAGAACCTCAAAAAAATAAAAATTTAGAGGAAGCGCGTTCTGACTTTTCTTCATACAAACGTGTTCCTGAATTTTCTCCCTGGGTTATAGCACTAGAGCGATGTTTTTTTACACACTACAGAAATCCACCATTGGTGTCCCTGTCGTTTGTTTTCTTGTTGCTGATAATTTGTATTTTATAGGAATGAGGACCATCCGAAAATTCCTTAAAAGCCCCTAAGTTTTATCTGCTATATTTGAACGAATGGTATACAAATGTGATAACTATTTTTGAAAAAAACAAGACGTGCCGACAAAGAAAATTTCTTTCTGATACTCCTTAAAAATATCGGTTTAGTTTTGGGGTAGGGAAAACAGGGTTGCGAGACCTCGGTTCGGTCGATTTTAGTTAGGCGTAATCAGTCCGACATGCAGTTGTCTTTTTCGCACAGTATTTGGGGTGGTATCTGCGAGATAGTGACAAGAAAATCATCTCCTCTTTTCGTCAAACCGCTTTCCTCCGCATATACTCTTAATAAATTATAAAATAAACTTTGTTCTGACGCTTGAATCTTTTTAAAATTTTACGACTGGATCAGAAAATTATCTGAATATCCTAAACTTTCCTATTCCCACCCGTACACCTGTATATCTCAATTGGTCTGGGTATTGTGGTGTATTCTTCATAATTTCCTTTTATATCCTTTTGTGCCTACCCGCTGACAAGCCTCTAAAATAGATGCTTAGCGGATTATTCCTTTAAAAAATCTACAATTTTGTGTGAATATATCGTAACTAATGGAATTAATTTGTAAACATGTAAAAAGCGCAGTATTAAAACAACATCATCATTCCCATTTACGCACCTAATGGTGCATAGGGCACTGAATTAATACGTCAATGTCAGCGTACCTTGATAATTTTTTTTGGAACATGAAAGTAAGGTGATCAGTCTTATGCTTCAGATTATTCAGTCCAAGGATTATAAAATATTGCAGTGTAAAACACATTTTTAAATCAATATTTCACGTCCACTATGTCGGGAATTAACCTAATACCTCTTGTGTGGTATGCAAACGCGCTGACACTGCTGACCATTAGACCACGAGGCGGAATATTAAATATAATACTAACATACTAACTTGTACATATAACTTACTAAAATACACATGTTTAAATATACAAAAAAAACACGACACTGCACTGGCTAGACTAGTGTCGGAGTTCTGTAATTTTTCAAAATAATGTAGATATTTAAAAAAAATCCATAGTGCAAATAGATTTTTGTAACCGAGTTACACAATTTTTGTTACCATTCGTTCAGGAAAAAGGTAATACGAGAACGGACGGAACAAACTCCGGTGACAACTGTCATCAAGAGGAGGCGATACGGTTAGCTTGGTCATGTGCTGCGGATGCCTCCTGATAATCTTAACCATGCTTGCTTACTTTACAAGGCATCAGGTTCTCAACGTCCTAGACGTCCACTGCTGACTGTTTGTCGGCAGTTTGTGTCAGAACTACGGGACGCGAACCTGACTTGGGAGGATGCACAGGAGCTGGCAGCTGACAGAGATTCTTGGAGGATCTTCATGGACACAATATGCTCCAACTAGGGAGCGGACATGGAATGGTGATGATGATGATGATGATGATGACGTGTTTTCAGTATAGTTATGAGGAAGGATGACAACATCCAAAATACACCTTTTATAAAGGGTGAAAGCAGTGGAGTTAAATTAAATTTGAGTCGCGGTTTAAGAAAACAATAATTTTAAAAAAAAACGATTATTGACAAAAAAAAAAGATTTTTAGTATGAGGTCAACCGATAGGAAGAAAACCCATGGTCTTTAAAACGGTTTTCGGGTATGTGCAGGGAGCGCTTTTACTGCACTGGCTAGGACACATCACAGGAGCGAAATGAGATACCAAAAAGAAAAGGAAAATTACTTTGCAGAATCAGAGACTGTTGTAAATGGTGCAAAAGCTTTAGATATCTGACCAACAAATTAAATACTGCATTGAATACACACGTATACATAAATATTTCTAAAGTATTTAATTTTATTAATTAGGGAAATAAAATTTTACTAAAAAATCTGTATTAATTAAATACTTGTATAATATTATCAGTACCACTATGAAGTCTATAAGAAACCGAAATATTCTATGATTAAACGCATCCGGGGAAGTTTTAGTATGTGTGATCACATTAATGATACTATCGTTGTTGAAGTTGAAATATTATTTTCCCAATTAATCACTATAATGTATTATTTTGGTATGTACATATTGATAAGGTAACAACATTCGCATAATTTAAAGTTAAGATTAATATGCTATTGGATTTCGTAATTAATTTTTTATTTAAATATTATAACTATTAGTAGAAAATTGTAAACAACAAAAAGGCATCTATCAAGTATACAATAACCTTGAATCATGTTAATGTATTTAATTCCATTATTCGTCGTAAATAAAATTAACGTCATAAAGTTACTGTTGAAAGATCCCTCCCTTACTCCAAGCGGTTCAGAACTTTATCTTACACAAGCGTAAACATAAAATTTCGGTTTAAATGATATTTTTTTGCGTAAACGTGCAACAGTAATGCATTTCAATCGCCAGAAGCCAGAACGTAGATTAATACAAGTCATTTTACAGTCAGACGAAAGGAGAAAAACAAAGAGGGTTAAGCGAATGGTGCTGGGATTGCAGCGAACTTTCTTTCGCGACTCGCCCGACTGTATGCACGTACATGACATTAAGACGTTGCCAAATGTACTCCAATAGTGCGCTTGTCCTGAAAACTCAATACTTAGATTTCCGAAAACAAGAGGAATAATGGAGAGAGAAGCACAGGCAAAATCATGGCAAAAAGCACTGTTGCAGATCTGTAGATGAATAATAATAATGGTTTATTAACATAACTATCCCTTAATCTACTATATTTTTGTGCTAATAGGTTTCTCTAAATTGTGTGTACGTACGTATTCCTAATTACGTACAACCTGTTTTGAGGCAGACATTTTTATATGCAACGCAAAGGATAAATTAGAAGATTCTAAAAATACATATCTATCTCTATATAATGGTGCGTAGGGCGCTGCAATGATACACCAATTGCAGCGTAGGTATCTAGATCATTTTTGTAACATAAAGGCAAGATGATCAGTCTTACGCTTCAGGTACCAGTCCAGGCATTATAGAATATTCTAGTGTAAAAACATTCTTTCAAATAAATATTTCATATCGACCATGTCAGGAATCGAATCCGAGACCTCTTGCATGGTAGGCTAACGCGCTGACCGTTACACCGCGAGGCCGAAGTATAAAGGCTACACGTTTAGTTATGATATAAATGGGTATAAAGATGTAGCGTATGTGCCTAACTCAAATTTAATAATTTTTTGGAATAGTTAAGTCTGGTTTAGACCAACCCACTTATTATCAATACAGCATTTATCAAATATAAAAAACAATATAATTTATAAAATAATAACGACATACAAGTGTATAGCTTATGTTAGGATTTTTTTTTCGTTGTGCGTTTTGTAATATAAATAATATAGATGTACATATATACCTAGTTTTTAAAACAGTCTGATTTATTTTTTTTAATTATCTATATTTATTTAGTTAGTCTTCTTTGTTTATTCTCAAATGTAAAAACATTTCAAAAAGTATACTGTTAAGTGTCCTCGGCACGGGTAACCCCAGCGAGGTCACATTATTTTTATTATTGTTTATAGTTTGTAAGAGTAAAATATGAATAAATAAATAAAATATTTCGATGGCTCAGTTCCATACAGAAATTACTATAAATTACTTGTTTTGAGTAATGGCTGACCAAAGCTTTGACAGATCTAAATTGATTTGTAACAAATAATTATTTACACCACCTTAAGCGTAGTATGTATGAATATATTTGTGTAAAATATGTACACAATGGTCACTAGTTTCACAACGTTTTAATTAGTTATGGAGCTAAGAGATTGTTAAGTTCATTTATTTCCATGTGAAAACACTAGACTTCTATGAGAAAATCAATAGTTTTTAAGAGTTGCATTTTTGTAGATTTGAAAAGGGCTGATTTTTTAATATAATGAATAGTATAACTATGGAACTGAGCCATCAATTTGTTCCCCTTTCTTAGACGGTAAAAAAATAACATTTCTTTTCTACCTGATTCAGTTACATATAAAAAATAGTATAATTATATAAATAAATATAAATACAAAAATTAACATCACCCTTAATTTGAATATGAGTGGGATTATGGAAGCGAATCACTCTCATTGTTTTGTTTTTTGTTTTCTTTGTCTTGGCGAGTAAAAGTTGAGCAATGGTGTATCTAAAGGCAGAGTATATATATAACACCACCAACGCTAATAAGAGGCCTTCTCGAGTCTGTATTGATCCTGGGCGGTATACGCCTAATGTTAATGTAGGTAAACCAGCACTGTGAAGGGGATAAAAATAAATATATAGGTACGCACTAAATGTTTGTATGTATATGTACATATAACTGAGAAGGCACCATTTACATCACTTTCTTACCCGGTAGAACTGACTCTAATACTTTATATACGAATACAGATAATTAATTCCTCTCTAACTATGTATCATAATATGTATTAGTGACTTATTCGTCTTTGTTTACTATTGTTTTTATGAACTATAAGGTGAACCTTAATAATCTATTGTGCTTTTTTTTTTAAAAATGTTTTCGTAATTACCTAATTATATAATATATGAACATTGTAATTGGCAATAGTGCTATATTTTGCATTTACATAAAATCAATAAAACACACATTTTTATTAAATGTTTCACGAGAAACGGACGACGTTTTTGAAAAGGTGATACGAAAGTTCATGAACCGTCTTTGGCTGGTTGTAGTGATTGTAACATTCACCATTCTGCGGAAAGATATATTGATTTTCTGAATACTTTAGTAATAAAAACAAAAAAAAAAAAATATGGAGGAACGGACCCAGACCCGTGAAAAATAACTGTTGTACAATATACATATAAATACCAGGAAAAAAACGTTGTATGCATAAGCAAAGCAATAAATAACCGGAACAAGAGGAGAAAAAATAACATTGACCACTTATTCGGTGTAAACATTCATATTTCGCGAATTCTCGTATCTGTTCATTTTTGTAGAGTAATAGTCCTGAAAAATCTGAATTGATGTGAGTAAGATTCTACCGATTTTTGCTTCTACTACTAGGAAATGTCAGAAAATACTTATTCTTAGACCAGTTGGTTAAATCAATAATATTTTGAGTATGTCGAAATCTTTGTAAACAACCACTTAATTCAACCTCTTGAAGAGTCAAGGTCAAAAGACATCTAAACAGAGGTGGGGAACGTTTTTCTTCTCTTAGTACCCTGTCAGGTATCTCCAACGTTGGCAATCACTCTGGCCTATCCTGTGCTGCTCGGAAAATCTGCTCCACAGTCCTGAAAACAAGTCCAGTCTAGTATATTACGCAGCCAAGATACCTGTCTTCTTCCAGCCCCTCGGTGACCCTCAATCTTGCCCTTTGAAATTAAATTAATCAAGTGGTACTTTTCTCCACGCATAATATGCCCCAGATACGAAATTTTACGAACTTTTATGGTGGTTAAGAGTTCTCTGTTTGTTATACGAGTAGCTCGACTTAAAACTTCCGAGTTCGTTATAAGGTCTGTCCAAGATATCTTAAGCATTCTGCGATGCAACCACAACTCAAAGCCTTCAGCCAGTTCATAGTGTCCACTTTCAGAGTTCAAGTCTCACAGTCACACAACAATACAGACCACACATAACACTTTACCAAGCTTTGCCTTATTTTCAAGTTAAGATCAAGAAACATGTGAGTCGAGGTCCTGTTAAAATTCCAATATTATCATTGCATAAGAGGGATTTCATTTTATTAAAAGCAGCTCTTGCTGCCTCAATTCTGGGAAAACATTTTTGAGAAGGGAATATGGAAGTCTAGGCATTTACAGGGCTTATAACCTGTCATTGGCTGGTTTAAGTGGCCACTTTACACACTGTGTAACATTCACTGTGCCAATGACAGGTCATAAGCCCTGTAAATGCCTAGACTTCCATATTTCCGTCTCAAAAATGTTTTCCCTCTCTGTTGAAATAAATTCAAATATGAACAACTCCCTAGGGAGGAAATCCAGCCAGTCTGCAAGCATTTGGACATAATCAAACATTGCCTCAATTCTGCATTTAATTTCTATATCTGGGTCGAGGGTCTCTGTTCGAGTGTTGCCGAGGTACTTAAACTTGTCCACCTTTTCAATGTCACTACCCTTTAATTAAGGCGTTTTTTTTAACCTGTTAGAAAAATCTTTTAAAAATAATTACTCGTATTTCAATCATATAAACTACGTATTTAGTTTGCGGAAATCATTAAAATAAATTTAATATTCCGACCGGTTTTAGAACACGAGTTTGTTAAGTTACTTTGTTAAGTCTACTAGTGCACATTTTTTTTATAGTGGTTGCGGTTACGTGGCTCGTGTCGCGGCCTCACGGATAAAGTTCCGAGGTTCGAACCCTACTCCAACCACAACTTGATTCCCATTTTCTAATACCGACTTATTTACAACTTGTAAATTAAATGACACCAAAATTAAAATGTTTGGGTAAATCATAAGAAAATATTTTTTTTCTTTAAAAAAATACATGGGTAGTTTAATACGGAAAATCAGAAAGTTAGTGCTTTAAACATTAATTAAAATCGTATTTCAGTTTTTTTTTTGTATATATAATATAAAGATATGAAAAGAACTTGAAAATCCCAAGATATGGTTTTGTATTCGGATGGATTAATAACCCTATTTTTAAATTTGATATCATTATTAAGTAATGTCTAATAGGGAAATATCACAAACTACGAATACCGATGAAAATATATGAAATGGATTTAGAATAATAAATTAGATTTTCAAAATCAATCTGGATAGGTGTGGAGAAATGTTTTCTTACATAACTTTTTTTTTAAATGATAAAAAATATGTCACTAGAAAAACGCGACATGTGTGGCATTGATAATTGTGACGACAAGATTCGTGAAAATTTTCTATAAAAAATTAAATGGTTAGAAACAAAGTTTAAAATTAACATGAATTTTGACGTTTTAGGGGCGAGGCCAACGCAATGACCGTTTTTGCGGGAATTCAAAATTACAAATTTGTTTTATTTTTTTTACTCGACAGTCTTTCATAGACCCTTATTACTTTAAAAATGAACAAAACACGAGATAATTCCCTATTGTAATCACTCTTAAATAATGTTTGTTTATAAGGGGTTTTGAAAATGAAAATATGCAACATTTAAATATTTTAAATTAAATTAAAATTTTAACACAGAGAAGCAAGTCTTTTGAATCATATTTTTACTTTCGGGTTTGTGATAATTTTAAAATTAAATATTACTTTAGTCAATCTTAGCCAAAAAGAAAATATCTGTCATATTATGTAATTAGGATTCGAATGCAGCAAAATTAATTTTTTATGTTTTTTGTTTTCAATAAAAAAAAACGAAAGAAGATTCGAAGAAAGAACCAGATTCGAAATTGATCCAATAAACATTAAAATACGAAAGCAAATATGAAGAATAAAAGTCGAGACTAAAATATATACACATATATAAGAGAATTTTTTAAATAGTTCATAAGTCGAATACTTATATTAAAGAGTGATACTTGATACTGTTCAAAAGGTCGTGTAATTTGGGCGAAAAATAAAAATTTGTGTTTAAAAAAAAAAAATGTTTGTAAAACACGTCATAATTTCATTCAAGGCAGGCAAGGCCATGCCCATTTTAGAATCAAGTGTCTATTATTTAGTGGCTGAATGAAGGAATGTATTCTATAGGCGATCGGGTTCGGGTATCAAGTATCGAACAAGGAGAGGAGACTCGTAGGCTAAACTGGATTCACCTGTTCGGCAACCACGACCAGATATAACAATTTGGAAACAATAGACACGGAGATAAGCGCGCAAGACGGCGAAATGGCGGATCGGATGGAATCACACCCAACATCCGGCGGGGGTTTTGTGAAATTCTCGAAAGGTGGGGGTGGGGGTGGGGGTACCGCCTTCATCCTTTGGTTCCCCCCTCCCGAACCCGCTCACCCCCCTCGCCCGTCACCCACCGGTAGGAGAGGAAATCAATACGCGGGGCAAATGTGGCCGGCCGTATGTACAATGTACACACATTCCGGCGGACGGGTGAACTATGGGGGAGGGGCAGGGCGACACCGCCACCAATGGCAGCAGGGTTGCCCGTGTTACGGAAAAAAAATGTACACAAATAAAAACGTGGTTTATATTATGTCTAAGTACATACGAGACGTGTTGTGGTCCCGTGGCAGCGTTGTGGACTTGGAGATCTGTGCCTCGATTATGAACGCTATCTTCATCTGTATATATCGAGACGGTATACTTAACTTCTGTACTATCTGTATCTTACCTCGGTATGTTCTACCTACTTGTCATATCGACATCATATGATCGAAACAAGCCAATGGAATGACCGCAAACAATTAGTCCGCGTTCCTTACGTCATTAACATTTAAAATAGTTCTCATTTACATTTTGAATAGGCTTCTGTAATAAAAAGTGCTCACTTCAAAGCGATTATAAATTCCAATAAATCCTAATTTAAGCAAAAAATGCTCGCTTGAATATGAATTTTGTATGGCTTTTGGAAATCACCTAGACGGTACGCTTAACGATCGTCTGTATGTATCTACTGATCGACTACAAAGCCAGCTCCTTTAACGTCTCGATACATACGTTCGGAAAGATAGAAAAACAGAAGGAAAAAAAATAAGTAAATTATTTTTTTAGAGTGGTAACTTTCTAACGCCTAGATACTCTTATTTGTTGATAGAACAGAACCTAGCGACATTATTTTCACTTCTAGGCGTTCGTTTTATTAAAGTGACAGTTATGCCGGAATTTAATTCGACTTCAAAACTTACATATTTCTCTCTCATATTTATAATAGGCTTTTAAGAAAAAAGTGCCAACCTCAAAACGGTTAAAATTTTTAATAAATCATAATTAAAGGAAAAATTGCTCGGTGGGACAAAATTTTTGACACATTAAACGTTTAAACTGACTATGACTTCTTTCAAAGATTTAAAAAAATATATAAATAGATAAATGAGTAAACACAATCGCAAAATAATATCAGACGTCATTATGTTTGATATTTCGCCAGCCCTGATGGATGGCCGCGTAATGGGTGCCTGCATCTCCCGCAAGGGCGAACATCTCATAATGGGCGGGAGCGGGTGGCAGCGGCGGGCGGCGGGGAGGGGGTCGGGGAGAGCGGCTGACGGCCGGGGAGGCAAATGAGCGCGAATCAGGAAGGAGGGACATTTTTCTCACAGCGCAATAAACACACCAAAGGATGGTGTCGTGGGCGGGAAACAAACTGGTGACAAAGGCCATTGGGTCGATGGTCCTTTTCATTTCATTACTAATTGTAACCATTGCCCCACAAACATCGCGAACTTTACTATGTTATTGATAACGCACGACAAACTTATCTATTGTTAGGCTTCCTAAAGGTTATAAGGTTGATTACGCTGAAATGAAAAAAAAAACGTAGGTTTGATGCGCGAATATAAGAGTTTGTCGCTGCAAAGCCGACATTTTAAAGAAAAGTTTACGCAGAGACAAAAGGTGAAAGAGGCGAAAAGCGCGGATTACAGTGGAAACTAGAATGGCAAGGGCGGGGGCGACTCTGGCGGGGGAATCAATGCCCCCTGCCGCCCACTGCCGCCCGCCGCCTTCCGCCCTATATTCTACATTCACCACCCCAGAGCACTATCTCACTGTTCACTGTTCACAGTACCCAACAGCGATATTAAGCAAAGCGTATGTCTGCAGCGCGAGATACTAAACACACCCAAAAGTAAAATGGCGAAAAATCTGCGCATTTAGATTTACATAATTTACACGGACATGGAGATCCAAATGCAAGTAACATTTTCGGGCTTAAAAAGTTTTTATACGTAATTTATGTAATCGAGAAGGTTCTCAATAAATTAAATTAACTTATTAACACCCAAATGACTTTCACATATGGAGGTTATAAACAATTAACAAATATAATAAAATAAATAAAAACAACTTTGTTTTTAACCACTTATTTACAAATAACATATTTAGAAATAAGTGGTTGAAGACAAAGTAGATTTTTAGCAGTAACTTTGTAGTTATACGTTATAACTACAAAGTTAGTGCTTCAAATATAAAATATATAATTTTAAGCGAAAAAAAAACAATAGGTAAATTTATTAATTTTTTTAAAAGAATAATAACAGAATCCAATGAAAAAAAACGATTTGTACTTAGTCAGGTGTACTGTGTTATCATTTTCGACGATATCGAAAAAAAAAATATTGATATTAAACTAAAAAAAGGAAAGAAAAATATTTCTAAACAGTTTTAATATACAAATAATAAAATTCCATAGATATACGAGTATATTTATACAAAATACTGGTCAAAAATATCCATTAAAAAAACAAGCTTCTCTTTGGCAGTTGTTTTATTTTTTTCGTTATTAAATCTTTCTTACTATACACAGGTTGACAGTTAATATACATGGAACAAAAAAAACAGGATATATGGTAAGAGAAAATCTCATATAGGCATAGCCATACTGATTAATTTAGTTGATTGTGTATTTAGTTATTTTGTTTATTACATAAAAATTGTATTTAAAAAAAACTTTTTATTTGCACAAGGCCATGCAATCATACTTCATATTTATAAAGATGAACTTTTATTTATTGATTTTTAAAAAAAATGTGTGAAAGATATAAACCTTGGGAAAAATAATGGATTAAATTTTAATACAATATTGTGCATATATTTTAACATAATGTACATTATTTACACATTCCAAGTTAAAAATCCAATGCACAATGTTTCAAAACACTTCATGCAAAATATTTCTTAGTTTCTTGGATTACTGGAACAAAATTATTGCCTACAAAGGTCAACGTAAATAGGAAATGTTCGGTGAAAATGCGCATGACTATTTAGCCACAAAAGGATTAGGTATCAGGACCAGAGTCATGCTTTATTGATTTTCTTCGAATGCACCAACACACCTGATTACGGTGTCGAGGTTATGACGTAACCGGCGAATCTTTACTCCCACTGAAATAATATACGAATAAACTTTCGAGAGCGGCAAACGGCGCCCGCAAAAAATATAATAAAATAATCATAAGGGGGTAAAAAACATGCAATGTTAGTCATATTTCATTCATATACCAATAATAGTCCACAGTGACTCGCGTGTATTGTAGTGAAGCAAACAAAGTATAAAGTATCTCAAGTTGTAATGGTAATATACGGCGTGCGGCGGACATTTTGTGAACGCTTAGCGAGTAATCCACATCGATACAGTTTTGTGTTGGGCTTAATGAGCAAATGCTACAATATGAATGCCGGAGCAGCGCTAAAAATAGGTGGACTGTGACGGTGATCAAGAGATCGCACGTAACAAATAAATAAAAGCGCACCAAATGCCACGCTCGACTCTCGACTCCTTGCCGAGACGGCCGCGGTGTGCGATGCGCGATGGCACGCGGTATGTCAGTACCTAGTACCTAAGCGAAGTTCACCATAATATTATGCTTCTTTTCTTCTGCACGGTATACAGTACGGCGGTAGGCGGTACACGGTCCACCGTATACCGCTCGTACACGGCGGAGCAAGTAAAAAGATTGGCGTGAAGGTAGACCCGATCCGGTACTAATGAAAATGGGTACATAATGTTTGTGTGATACAACCGACAACCACAAACGAACATAAACGTGATTCTATTACAATCTGAGCATTCGTCAATGAGCTAAAATGGTCGCTCATCAGTGGTGTTGCCATTCACAAGTCATGATAGGATGGGTTTATAAAAATGTCGCGAGGTAAAACATTAACGAAATATTAAAATTCGATAACGTATTTAATTCGAAATAATAAGAAATATTCACATTCTATCACTTCTTCACAATATTTTAAATAATCCCACTTCGCTCGTTTATCTGAGAGAGCTCTTCCAACCTCTATCACAGCATGGACTCTCTTCATTCTAGTAACGAGAGAACACTTTTAATACCCGTTCACCGCTCTAATTTTCTTGCCTCCTCTTTCACAGTAGTAGCTGCTCGGTCGTGGAATAATCTACCCACTAATGTCAGAGACGCCCCCCTTCTTTATTTACATTTAAATCAAGATTGAAATGTCACTATCTAAATATTTGAGTTGTTCCATTCTCCTTCTTATTTCCTTCCCATCTCCTCTCCTCTCTTCATAATTAGTGTTATTTAAAAAGAAAAATCGTTTTTAATTTTGTATTGAATTAGAAGATAAAGAATAGTTCCTTAGAATATGTCCATGTACTTGTAATTTTCTGAAACTGAACGGTTTGGGTAGTTGGGAAGAAATTTCCTTAAGGCAATATGCCCGCCCTTGTATGTATATTTATTGTATATGTATATAAAGTGTAAAAATAAATACATTTTATTTTTTCAATGGAATTTACTCTACTTCATAGTCCCAACACTCCAATAAACCTTAGTGAAAAATTTCAACGTTTATCATTTCACAGTTTATACAATTTCACCAATTATCCTTCTGTAACTCATAGTGTCCATGCGGCTCGACTGTGGAATCGACTCCTATCCATTATCAAATATGTATTTTCTACAGTGGCAGAGAGGTCTGTTTAAAACACGCCTGAAGAAACATCTCCTTTCCTCTTTATTTTCCCCATTGAAGTTTGATTGATAATTAATTTATGTATATACACATACTGCTAGTTCTATTTTCTAACTATACATATTTTTTCTCACATACATTTTGAAACAAAAGTTATATAAATAACACCATTTATTCTATTGGCTGGTTGGAAGAAAATATCGTGGGTATACTGGCAAAAAACGTTAACTCAAAAATATGCGGATTTGACTTGATAATGCAGTTTTATAAAGTTTTTAACGCTCTACAAACTAGCAAAATACACTAAGTCATATTAAATTTCATATATCTGTAGTTTTAAAAATAAATTTAAGGTTAAGTCGTATCCGGGTATTTTATTCAGGCTAAAAGCTTTAAATAACTTAATAGTTACTTAATTTAAAATTAAGAAAAGGAAAAATTGAAAACTTGTTCTTAAATGAGCACTAAACATCTAACTATACTTACTATACTTATAAGATATAAAAGAGTAAAATTGGAACAAAACTTAAATGATTGAGAGTTTAAGTTTTTTGCCAGTATACCCACGATATTACGTAGCAATAACCCCAATGTACAAATATGAATGCACAAAAAGTTAAATAAATACATGGAAATTTCAATAATTATTTACTGTTCTCATAACAAAGAAGTTTTCTTCTTCATTACAAGTTACATGAAACGATAATTTTAAAATATTCGTGTTCTATCATTTCCGAAAATTAATTGACCTCATGTTGTATTAGGGAGAAATTAGTTATTTAATTAGTTTGTCGTTTAGGGATAATAATTTTCCCAGGATGAAAAGTAGTCTGTATCGATAACCGGTACGTTTAATTAGTCTATACTTTGTCATTCTGTTTCAGTATTAATTTATTTTTCCATTAAGAATTTACCCGAGGGAGCGTTTTATTTATAAAGTATTTTATGACACTTGTTAGCTCTCTGGCTATGGCAGTTGGTCGATCCGTTGCGACGTGAAAGTAAAACAAACAAACAAACATACGAATACGCTTTTGCATTTATAATACTAGTATGGATTAATACATGTAGGTATTCATAAATAATGTAACATGTATTGAGCACAAATTATTAAGACGAACGAAAGGAAGCCAAATGAATTCTAATAGGTAAGAAATTTCAAACACGTAATTTAATTAATCCGATTAAAGCTAATGTAAGTTTGCTCATTATATTCTATATATTTTTTGCACTTGATTTCATAAAATAGAAACTATCGAATAATGATAATAAAGGTTATTAAATATTTAAATACTTATTTTAAAAAAAAAAGAAAAATGTACTTAAAAATAATAATTGCCTATTATTTTATATATCATAGATATACTTGTGATATTTTTAACGAAATATGCAAACTATTATAATACATGGTAAGAATATGGTTTTAGTAAATCGATAGATTAAAAAAAAATTAAACTACAAATTATTAACTACAGTTAACTACATACTGTGTTAAGCTTTGAAAGTGATATACATATCCCTGAAAGTTTTCAATAGAAAACTCTAGTACTTCTAGAAAAAAAACTTTGCTTCTAAAAGTTTTTCTATATGCTTTGCTCCAAAATGTATTCCCTACATAATCTCGGAAACTCTTAAACTTTTAATAGGATAAACATTGCCCCCGAAAGTTTTTCCTACATAATGTGGAAAACTCCCGAGCATTTGATAGAATACAAATTGTTTCTGAGAGTTTTTCCTACATAATGTGGGAAACTCTCGTACTTTTGATAGAAAATACTTTGCCCCTGAAAGTTTTTTCTACATCATTTGGGAAAATCCCGAGCATTTAATAGAATACACTTTGTTCTTGAAAGTTTTTTCGACAAAACGTAGGAAACTCCCGAACTTTTAATATAATAAATATTGCTCCTGAAAGTTTTTCCTACATAATGTGGAAAACTCCCGAACTTTTAATAGAATACAATTTGTTCCTGAGAGTTTTTCCTACATAATTTAGGTAACACCAGTACTTTTCATAGAAAATCCTTTGCTCCTAAAAGTTTTTCCTACATTGTTTGGGAAATTCCCGAGCATTTAATAGAATACACTTTGCTTCTGAAAGTTTTTCCTACATCATTTGGGAAACTACCAAACATTGAAAAGAATACACTTTGATCTCGAAAGTTTTTTCAACAAAACGTGGGAAATTCCCTAACTTGTAATAGATACAATACAATTTGTTCCTGAGAGTTTTTCCTACATAATGTGGGTAACTCCCGTACTTTTAATAGAAAATCCTTTGTTTCTGAAGGATTTTCCTGCATCATTTGGGAAACTCCTGAGCATTTTATAGAATACACTTTGCTCCCGAAAGTTTTTGTACAAAAAGCAAGAAACACTCGAACAGTTAATAGAATATATTTTTTTCCTCATATTTTTTCATTCATAATGTAGGAAATTCCCGAACTTTTAATAGAATATACTTTACTTCTGAAATGTTTTCCTACAGTTTAATATGGTATACTTTTAAAACATAATACATAATATGCTCCCATGAGTAAATGCGTAATACGGTTAAATCGTATAAACTTTTTTCAATTGGATATGCCTTGGTTTATAAAAAAATCACCAGCGTACATGACTTATTATTCACTAAATACAAATTGTTTTCCATTGAAAACTCGGTATGAGTAAGGCAAGTTCGAGTTTTCATTTTTATGTGAATTTCTACTTTGCTAATTATTAGGGTTAGAATCAGGTATGAAACGAAACGGCGAGTTGTAGCGTCCTGAAATTTGGACACGTCATTTAAGATGCGATTTTAAGGTAAACGTTGCTATTTTCGAGTAAAATTTGAATAAGACCCCCCAAGGGGTTCAATAAGACACTTTAACGAAAACACCCCCAGCAAACTGAATAAATAAATATTTTTTTTTAAAAAGAGTTTATTCATGGGAGGGGGATAACATAAGATATTTATAAAATAAAGAGCCCAGCGAAGAATTGACTATGGCTTATAAGCTCCATACTCGTCATCTTGAGATACTTCAAAGGAATCTTCAACGCTGCAGAGCAGCTACTGATGAATTATATGCTAATCGTAATCGCGTAGATATTGCATTAGCACAGGAGCCATACGTAGGAGCTTTTCACAACATGAAAGCACCACCAGGCATTGTAGTATTTCAAGCTCCCCAAGTCGGCACGTGAGTAAAAGCTGCAATTATAGTTTTCAAAACTGATCTTTCCGTTATGATGCTAAGTCATTACTCGGGAACTAATGATGTTTATGCTAAACTAACGCTACCAAACGATATCCTGGTAATTGGCTCAATTAACATTAAACCGGATCGAGATCAAATTCCGTCGCTAAATATATTGCGAAATGTAGTAAGGATTAATAATAAAACTGTATTTGCTGGCGGAGACTTAAATGCCAAAAGCTTGTGGTGGGGTAGCGACAAAGAAGATAGAAGAGGAGAGGCTGTAGCAGATTGTTTTTCCGAATTAGATTTCTATATTCTCAACACTGGCAACAAGCCTACATTTGAAACATTTCGTGGCACTCTTCACATAGAAAGCATTATTAACGTAACCTTTTGCTCGACTCACTTCTTAAAAAGTGTTACAAATTTGGAAGTTGCTGATAAATTGAATTCTCTTGGCGATCACAATCCTATTACTTTCACGATAAATACCAGCACTAAAATACCATATAAACAGTCTAAAACCTTCAAATATCACACTATAAATATGGACTGGAATTTGTTTAAACAAATAGTACAAAAATAACTATTTGACAGAAAAGTGTCAAAAACAAGTTTCAGCAGTGCATCTAATTCTCGAGATCTTGAAAATCAAATTAACAATCCTTATCAAGCACTAACCGAAGGATGCAATTCAACAATGATACCGAAAAAGAGTCCAAAATATAGAGAACCCTGCCCCTGGTGGTCTAATGAACTAACTGCACTGAAAAAGAATGCGATAAAAGCCAAGCACAAACTCCGGGATTCTGGAATAACTAGACGCGAAGTCATCACGCTTCCCGCTTATTTAAAAGCAAAAAAATTAATATAAGAAAGCTATTGCTGATGCCGAGATAGAATCGTGGAAAAAATATTGCTCAATACAAAACAAGGAAACTGCTTGGTCTGCTATATACAGGATCCTAGCAAAGAATGACAACAAGAATCCTCCAATGTCTCTTGAAAATGGAGACACAGTTTTCAAAACTGCTAAAGACTCTGTGCAGGGTCTTTTGGAACATTTTTTTCCAGACGATGACGCCACCTTAGAATTAGTGCTGTACTCTAAAATAAGAAACGAAGCTCAACTTCCACCAATTGAACCAGATGAACCACTATTTACAAAACAAGAAATAGTTAATAAACTATGGAATATGAGCCCCAAAAAAGCCGGGGCAAAGCACCGGGCAATGACTACTTCGCATTAGATATATGCACTAAGTTTACAGAATTATTTAAAAACGAAGTTTTAAAAATGTTTATTTTTAGAAATGTTTAGGGATCATATATAATAATATATGAAGTTCCTAATAAAAATCATCGGGTTGTGGTCCCGTGGCTAGTGTCTCGGAATCACGGCTCAAAGATCCGTGGTTCGAATCCCACTCTACCCCAACTTGATTACCATTTTCTAATAGTGAGTTATTTACAACTCGTTGACAATGGTCCTCAAAATTGAATATTTGAATAAATCGTAAGAACGCAAACATTTCTTTTTACTTAAAAAAAAAAAACATATAAATGACTTACACTATACATATTATGCTTACGTAATATTTATTTCCACATCACTTACAAAAAAATAACATCACTGGAAAACATTTCTAAATCATATCACATTCCGTGATAAGAGATCGCTGAAAAGATTATAAATACATATGACATGAAATAAAAAACATGAGTTTAAACCAAACTGTTCGCGGTTACCATGTTCTGTGATTGGGTATCAAACTGATAAGCTTTAGTAATGTAATCATCATCGATAAGCTAGATATTAACATCACATTTATATTTGAAGCACTAAATTGGTGGTTTTTCATTAAAATAAAATGAATAAAAACAACTCTGTTTTTAACCATAATTTTTTTTCTACCGACCGGTTTCAAAGCTACACAAGCTTCTTTATCAAGGTATGTTTAACTAATTAGTTTAATGCTATATATAATATTAGATTCATACTAATATAAGATAAAGAATCTTGTATAGCTTTGAAACCGGTCGGTAGAAAAAAAAGTGGTTGGAAAACGAACTTTTATCATAGGTAAACGGTTAAGTGACCGACCGAAACAAGATTTTCAGCCGAAACCGATACCTTAAACCCAATTAAGGTTTCTGTTCTAGTTTAGGCCGAAATGATTTAAATAAGTTAAAAGTCACTTCAAAACGTCTAAAATTAGCAGTGCTATTTATCGTGAAACCTTACGAGTTCATCATTGTAAGTGTTCAATAGAATACACAATGAAATAAACGTCATAAAGTTTATAAGTAAATTCGTTTAATTTTAGCGATTTTTAGTTCGTTATTATGTTATTTTATTTTATTTGGGAAATCAACAGTTCTACATACATATTTTTAGTAAACAAAGAGATATAGTGTATAAACTCAGAACTAATAAGAGATTTCCAAATAGTACACAAAGTTAGTAAAGAAAATATATTACATATCAAATTGTAACATATAATTTATACAAATAAAAATGATATTTTCATGCACTAAATAATCAAAGATTTTTAAATATTTATTTTAAGAACATTAAGTTACTGTAAATTGGGCGGGATAAGGACAAGAAGGCATAATATAACTTATAGGTTCTTATAGTTCTTCAATATACGCTGTAGGAACATTTACTTGTTAACTAAGAGCTGAACCCGGCAATGCTTTGCTAATGCTAGATTTGAGTACATACTCGTATATACTATATATTCAATGATCACAATCGATAGTTTAGTATTAATTTAAAAATTATTATTTTTATTTACATAATTAATATTACTTTTTAAAATAACGTTTTTTACAGACGAGATTCAAAGAAGACTAAATATACAGAGAAATAACAAATAGTTCAGACAGTTTTAAACACTACGTATTTATATTTAATTTATGTACATATATATTATTTTTTGTGTTTCGGATAGCATAAATTGTGAGGATATGCGGTAACAGAAAATTTGGATAAATAGGTATTTCAACATTGTTTTCTTGCAATTGTCTTGCAGATGCCTCGCCGATACTGTGTGAAAAGGACAAGTGCATGCAAGACCTTTTGTAAGAATAGACAAAATCGACGTTTCGCTGTCCCGTTTTCCGCATCGCAAAACCGAACCGATTTGTTGGTTTTTTTTAGACAAAGTATCAGAATAAAATTTTGTGAATCGGTACGTTTTGCGTTTTTCAAAAATAGTTATCATATTTGTATACCGTGCACCCAAAGACAGCTGACAAAACAGGGTGTTTTTACGGGTTTTCGGATGGTTCTAGTTCCCATAATAAACAATTTATTAAAAAAAACAAACCAATAGGGACACGCCAATGGTAAATAACCATAGTGTGTAAAAGGAGATATGCATGTGAGGAAATTTTGATAAACAGATATTTGAAAATTGTTTTTCTGTAACTGTCTTGCAGATCCCTCTCCAATACTTTGCGAAAAAGACAACTGCATGTCTGGCCTTTTATGCCCCAAATAGATAAATAAATAACTGCTCTAGTGCTATAATCCAGACAGAAAATACGTGAATACGTTTGTATGAAGAAGTCAAACCGCATTTTCTCTCAAGATAAATACGAAATACAAATTTTTTTGCTTCATAATGCTTTTTCGTAACCATAGAAACGGGTTCGGTATTCTTAAATTAAATCATTGACCTGTTAATACACATAATCCACCTTGAGCCCTTTAAAATTATGGCACTTAACTCATGCCCAAACGATCGGTCATGCCCAACGCGTATTATTAGTTTTTTAACCGCTAACCGGGTTTTGACGAGCTTAAAATTTAATTCGAAACCAAAAGGACTGATTGTGTATTAAAAGCGTGTAAAAACCGTTTGGATAAACGTACAAAAGGTGGTGTAACTTTTAATTTGTAAGTAAGTACGCAGGTACTTGTTTATGATTGATTTCCATAACTTAAAATAATTCATTTTCAAATATTAAATTTAAGTAGGTACCTAGGTACTTGTTTATGGTTGAATTCCAGAACATTAAATAAATAATTTTCAAATACAGAGTTCTTTGTGCAAATGTCAAACGCTGCTCTTACAACTAGTAATAGTTCTACATTATCTCTGGCTCTTACCAGGAGGAGTGTACTTTATTGAGGAACACGATTTTCTAAAATATATTCAATATCATCATAATTCCCTTTCCGCACTTAATTATGCATAGGACACTGCATTGGTACATAAACTGCAGCGTATTTTGAACTTTTTTGTTACATAAAGGTAAGATTGCCAGTCTTACGCTTCAGGTACCAGTCCAGGGACGATGAAATATTCCAGTGTAAAAATATCATTTTTAATATTTGTTTCATATAAACCATGTCGGGAATCGAACCCGAGACCTCTTGCATGGTAGGCAAACGCGCTGACCATTATACCACGAGGCCGACATTGAATATCAGTTAATATTATTTTAGTATTATCAAAAATCCAGTAAAAAGAAATAAATAGATAGAAATTAAAAGGAATTTAAGGAAATTATCTGAATGGGATCCATAAAAAAACGATTGTTGTTTGTAAACGTTCAAAGAAGGATACACGAACATTGCCTGAAGGAATATAAATATGAAAGATCTTAGAACTCACGAGAATTTAGTCACGAGCCATAAGATGCACTCGAGTAGAGCCAAACGTAATCCGACACATGCTGACCGCAAATTTAGGCTGAGCCGAATTTTTTTTTTGTTAAAATTTCGGCCAAATTTCGGCCAAATTATGGCCAAAACTTCGGAAACACTTCAAAACTTGTCAAAATCCGGCGCTGCCCAAACACTAGGTTCGGAGATCGTGATTTTGCCGTTATTGGCTCCTCTGCCTGTAGCTAAATCTCAAATAACTATCGACGTGCTAATAAGCGACGTGATAATAATTTCTCACCCTGGTTGTTTATCGTATTCGCGATCACAATGGAACATCCGTGAACACCTTATATTAAATGTCAAAATATTTACGTTTCGCGACGTATAGTCCTGCTGCGCAATCACATATTTGAATTTCATCGGTGTAAATATGGAAAATATTCAAAAACTGCAATTTTTATTTTATAATTTATTATTAATCATGCTATTCATTGCATTTAACCGGCGGTTGGCAAGCCAAATGTCAAGAAAAGCAGTCGCCATAGTAATTGTAATTTAATTTTCACTTTTTTGTATTAGATACTCCTTACTATTTTGCAAAAGCAATATTATTGTATTATTTTTTATAGTAAACACCGATTTTTCGCCAATGAACTGTATTTATTTACGAGGAAAATAAAAAAACAAATTGACAAACGCGTTGACTTATGACTGCGATAACTTAAGCATGTTCATTATTGTTAATTGTGATCGCTCAAATGCTTCGCATGTTTTTAAGTACGTCGATAGTTATTTGTGATTGAGCTACTGGATCCAATTGCTTTCACACTCGCGAATCATCGACAAAAGTCAATTCAGATCAAAACTGAAATCTCACTTCTTTCGTTTATCAGACCCTTAATTTAAAATCAGAAAATTTAATATGTAATTTTAGCTTAGTTAGAATGTAAGTTTACGTATAAAATTGAAAAAGCCCTTGAGGTGATTCTGACAAAAATGGCGCTATATGTATCAGGCAAATATTATTATTAAAGCGGTGGCATAACAGTCATTGCACATAACATTATGTGATTATATTATTCTACACATCAAATTGATTTCTTCTGAATACACATGTTTTATATGCGTTGTCCTGAAAGTTTTGAGGTAAAAATCCTGAAAAGGGAGATTGAATGGAGACAAGTCTACCTCGTAGTGTAGTGGTTGGCGTGTTCGCCTAACATGCTTGAGGTCATAGGTTCGATTCCTGATCTATGTGAAATGTTGTTTAAAAGGGCATCAAATACAATTGGAAGTTGCAAGAGTTATCTTAAATTGTCTATGAAGTAAATTCGAATGTTCCATACGAAAATGTCTGCATTTTGACGATTTTAAAACATGTTCAATTACATGGTACCGACAAAGATACTTACATTTTTTAAACAAATGTACTCATTTTAGTGCAGGAAATTCGATTTTAGAAATAGACAATTAAAAAAAACTTTTAACTTCTTGTTGTAATCGGGGGTCAGAGATATATATTGACATATTAATACATAGACATGCCCCGAGACTTAAAAAATGACGATATTTAACTCATGCCCAATGCATATTGAGTCGTTCTTTGACCGCCAACTAGGCGTGACGTTTAGAATCGAAATAAAAATGCCTAATTGTGCCATGAAAACGTGTGAAAACCTTTCGGATAAACATTGTAAAAAGGATTGGGTAATTTTTAATTAGTAAATATTTGTCCATGAGTGATTAACAAAGCTTAAAACAATAAATATTATTTTTTGTAAACGTCAAACTAAGCCTAGCGGCGCAATTGCGAAGCGCTTCTTAGTTACAGTGATGCACTGATAGGAATACGTTTTTAAAATCTAATAAACGTGAGTTAATATTATCATTTCGTTCCTAAAAATCTATAGAAAAGAAATAAACGGGTCAATATTATAAGGAATTTAAGGAAAGAAACTGATTGGGTCCACCAAAAACGAATGTGATTGTTAAGGTTAAAAAACGAGCTTTTTTATTTACCAACAATGAGTATCCTTTAATTTTTGGTATCAAATGCATGCTCGTTGAATGCAATCCTGGTTTAAATAAACAGTACTTGGTCTTGAATCGGGTTGTAGTCCCGTGGCTAGTGTTGCGGACTCACGGGCCAGAGGCCCGAGGTTCAAACCCCAACTTGATTTCAATTTTCTAATAGTGAGTTATTTACAACTCGTTGAAAATGGCCACCAAAATTGAAATATTTGTGTAAATTATAAGAATGCTAATATTTATTTTTCTTTATTAAAAATATATATATATATATAGGTACGTCTTCGTGTCACTAGTCACTACTCACTACTTTAAAAAATATTTTACTCTATAGGGTATGTCTATGTAATTTATTATATGTCAATGATATATCCACATTCATGTCATGGTACACCTATATAAAAAAGATTTTACGTTGCAAAATAATAAACACATTAACCTATGGAGTTAGTCAGTTCTCTGTTATCCAGTAGCCTTGCGGGTTGTTGAGGCGAGTGTTTTCTATTTATTTTCAGAAAGAGATTGATCCAGGTGTAGGGGTGAAGCGCGCATGCTTTATTTCACCGGACGAAAAAAAAAAATTTACAGAAAAAATTTTGTTGTTCATAAAATAAAACTTACCGCCACCGGAAAAATGCCTTTCCGTCATGCCTCCGGCACTTGCCAGTTCCCCATCGAAATCTGGAAAAGAGAGAAAAATTACAAATTTCAATAACGACTGATAAATAAATTTCTTAAAAAAATACTATCATTCTTCATACATTCAGGCAGCTCATCATACATTTTGAAACCTTTATTCATAATGCAATTATCGGATTCTGTTTTTTTTTTAATAAAGGCAGCCTTATTCTAATATCCTATTTCTTCGTGGGAGTTGCAGTATTATTGGCCTTGCTTATAATG
Organism: Micrasema longulum; assembly: GCF_059751315.1. Classification (NCBI taxonomy): domain Eukaryota; kingdom Metazoa; phylum Arthropoda; class Insecta; order Trichoptera; family Brachycentridae; genus Micrasema; species Micrasema longulum. The sequence goes on from NW_028277544.1 coordinate 537,577, forward strand.
CGCATTTGGGCATTCGATCCATTCGCAAAACGTATTACTTTTTTTACATTAAAGCTAATGTTTCCTCAATTTCTCACTATATATATATATATATACAGGGTGTTATTTAAACCCTGTCACATCCGAAACCACGATGATCAGTATGGGCAAGAAGACATATTAGCATATTAAAAAAATATTTAGAACAAAGATTAAAAAAAAAAAAAAAATATTAAAAAAACAAATGGTTGCTTACTTCTGCAGGGGAGAAGCGAGGGGAGCGCGGTCGAGCGATTGTCTGCGTATCAGACCCCCCCCCCCTCCTCGTTTCGCCCCTGCAGAAGTAAGCAACCATTTGCTTTTTTGATATTTTAAATTTTTAAATTTTATTTGTTTTAAAAAATTATTTTAATGTGCCAATATGTCTTCTTGATCATACTGATCATCGTGGTTTCGGATGTGACGGGGTTTAATGAACACCCATATATTTATATATATATATATATATTTATATTTATATGTATATATTTATTTATTTATTTATTTATTGACACTTTATATACATATACAATAAATATACATATAAGGGCGGGCATATTGCCTTAAGGCAATTTCTTCCTACCTACCCAAACCGTTCAGTTTCAGAAAATTATAAATATATGGAAAATTATATATATATTTATATATATATATATATTTCAGTACAAAATTAAAAAGCGGTGAAAATGGTAGGATATCGCCCACACCGGCAAAGGTATCAGATTTTTTATTTCCCAGAAACTATCACATGAAACAATGTGGACTGTATTATGTATAGCCATATAAATCTCACAAACCCTTTTTACACAACGAGTGAACACTTTACACCAGCCAATGATAGGTCACGAGCCCGGCAAACGCCTAGACTTCGATCTATTTTAAACAATTTAAACAATTTAAATAGATTTAAATATGAACAACTCCCTAGGGAGAAAATCCAGCCAGTCCTCAAACATTGTTGAATTACTACCTGGTAAAAGAGGAAGTATAAAAATTGGAAAATTGTTTTCAGGCGTTGCCTAGTAGGTGATTTGGTTCAGCCGGATGAATCTCACACACGTGATAAAGGTTTCAGCTCTTTTACTCCACAAAAGTCAACAGATGGAAGAGTTGAGGATATGTGGATGTTTAAACATGGGCAGAATGGTGAATGTTACACAGTGTGTAAAGTGGCTACTTAAACCAGCCAATGACAGGTCATAAGCCCTGTAAATGCCTAGACTTCCATATTCCCTTCTCAAAAACGTTTTCCCTCTCTGTTGAAATAAATTTAAATATGAACAACTCCCTAGGGAGAAAATCCAGCCAGTCCTCAAACATTGTTATTTTAAACAAACTTAAATGTTGGTTCTCCAAGTAAATGTAGAAAATGAAAGACCGTAGAAAAATCTCGATTATTTTCTTTTTTAATTTAATTTTTGATTTAAAAACCAAAAAGTAAAACGTCAAACTTGTTTACTTTTCAAATTGAATGGCCAAGTATGAATAATCATAGAATAGAGTAAGCATTCGTTATAAGGAGATTTTTACTGTGGTCCACATAATAAATTTCAACACGATCTTTATAGAGACTGCATTGCGATCTAGGACCAGAAGATAATGACACTAGTACAGCGAGAGCGTGAGAAGCATCTAACTCTCAGCCAGCTACAAAATCATCTCTTCTCATTGTCGCTTAACGGTTCTACTTAGGTACATAATGTAATTATATTCCATTATATATAATGTATTCGAGGCTCGAGCAAACGTATACTGACTACCGACATCTTGGGGATACAAGGAACGAACGTGTACTGGATTTAAAAACCTAAGATTAACTAAGATTTCTTTTAAATGTTATTATTGTGTTTTTCAAACTAATTAACACAAATGCAAAAATGTTGGTGGGCTCATTAAAATTTATTTTTTTTAATAGAGGGTACTTGGGACGTTGCGCTTACTGCTTATCTACCTAAAAATAAGTATATTTTTGACTACTTTAATTAGGTAAGTAAGTACTTATTACTAGAATTCGATATTGAAATAACCCCAGAAACTAAACATAATAAATATTGAGGGATAACAATAAAGTCGGGATCAAAGAAAATCCGAGTCGAAATGTTGATTATATATTATTGCAGTCGAACTTTTGATTTGCCACTAAAAATATAATATAATAAACTATCTTTTTAAAAAAAATGGCTTCTAAATTATATTAATGACATTTAAAAAAAATAAGTAAAATGCAGTTTATTTTAACCTACTGGTCCAAAAAATTGAGATGATGGTTCACAAAAATAGCGCATTGTAAATTATTCATTAATTTAATAATACCTAATAAAAGAAATATATTTTAATTAATTTTATGGCGTTTTCTAATAACTCGATAGAATTTGGTCCACATCAATAATAATTTGGAAACATACATATTTAATGTGAACACCATTTATAAAGTGATTTTTATGCCAATATTAGGCCCGTACGCCTGTGAATGCTTCAACATAATATGTATGTTTTCAAATTTGTATCTTTGTTGAATTACTTTATAAAATAAACATCCATACTCCCTTCTCTAAGTGCCCACCTCTGTTGAAATATATAATTTTACTAAGACAAGACTTCGGATGAAAAATGGAACAAAAAATTATCATCAAAAAAGGTCACCATATAAATCAAATTAAATGTAGTAATTACTACTAATACAAAATAGTCTCGTCCTACGTTATTAATTATTTTAATATTATTAACCTGGAATGTATATTATTATGTTATTTTAGCGAATGTGATGTCACCCCCACTGCCAACTGCCGCTAACCCTCGCCACAGACACAGCTGGGAACGGAAGTACTGCTACCTGAATATAAGAACTAAGACTGCACATTAGCTCATTTTGCACGTATCGTCCAAACCCACACGACACGGTAAAATTAGGGTGGATTGATATTCAGTACACTACCTATTATTTTGGAAATCAAGTGGATATTACTCGGCCCTGTGGTGTACTGGTCGGTTCGTTTGCATCCCACTAAATAAATAAAAACTGTAGATAACTAATACAATTAATAGCAATTCACCCTATGTAATTTCATCGTGCCATGTGGATTTTTACCGTCGCGGTCGGCATCGCATGAAATGGGCCGTTGTGTCAGAGAAACTTGAGTATTTAAATTTATTTTTACAAATATTTTTTACATTGGTTTTACAACGGAATCCCAAATATGAAAATGAATTCCCGTCCAGAAGTCTCACTTGCAGCTGTAGCTGTGTATCATGCGCGGTCCGTCCATAGATTGGAAGGAACCAATGCTTTCCCAAAAATTTGACTTCTAAACAATCAGTACCTATTTTTTTATACAGGTGTTCTTTAAACTCTGTCACATCCGAAACCACGATGATCAGTATGGGCAAAAAGACATATTAGCATATTTAAAAAAATATTTAGACCAACGAATTTAAAAAAAAATGAAACATTAAAAAAAACAAAGGGTTTCTTACTTCTTCTTAAATATGTGTTAAATAACTTATAAATGAAATATTTGTTCATTGTTATTATTTGAGCCCACATAAGAATATGTTTATGTGTGCTCATTTCAAGATTTAAAATAAAATAAGATTGTTTCATAGCACTAAATTTGAATTAATGTGATGGTAGTAGGATGTTTTACCTATGTACCTAGTACCGAGTGACTTATTCCCTAATCAAAAAAAGCCCCTGCTGTGTATTCAACCGAAGTGGCGAGTATTAAAACATATTACAACGTGTAAACATCATTGTTTCATAATCACACTGGCATTTTTAAAACTGTCACTCCAATATTGCGCTCCGTCTGCAATTACATGCATGTGAGATGACCAGCTTTAAAACAGTTAAGAATCTATATCTTAAAGGTACCCAATTTTAACCCGCGCTGTGCAATCGAGACGTTGGATATCCATTGAAAGCTCTACAATAAAATGAAATAAACGTACGCGGGTCATTCCGGGCCAAATCAACACTCAATAAACCTCACCATCGCAGATTTTCATAAACTTTTCACAGGTGTACTATTCACATAGACTTGGAAAAATATCAAATCGTTTTTGAATTACGGCCATGAAAAGTTGTAAAAAAATTACAAAAAACCGCAAACACATAATTTTTTAATGCTTTAGAGGCTCTCCTTATTGAGCTAGAGAGCCGGAAGCGGGTCATTTACAGCATTTTCCATGTCCTTTACTGTGGTATACAACATAATCAAGGCTAATATTTAATTGTTTAGATTTTCGACGTCATGGATGTCCGTTGACTGTTCGTCGGCAGTTCATGTCAGAACTACGGGACGTGAGCCTGACTTGGGAGGATGCACAAGAGCTGGTAGCCGAAAGAGATGCCTGGGCATTTTAGTAGACACCTTATGCTACAAATAGGGAGCGGACATGGAATACGCTGTAAGTAAATATTAGCATTCTAGTGTTATCCAGCTAAGAACAGGTGGCAATATAAAATCAAGGTTCAATTATATTTTTTTTAACAATGAAGCCATTATGATCACAAATTTATAAGTTGTCAGGTGATTAAAAACAATACAAACTGTTTATGGAATTCATTTTTAAATTTGTCCTTTTTGTCAAATTTTCTTTTTTTTTTGTTTTGACAAAAAAATATTTTTCCTATAGTATATTGTATATCACAGTAAAGGAAATGCAAAATGCTGTAAAATGACACCTCTTCCAGCAGTAAAAATTAGAGCATTAAATTGTACGACGAGGTTTCTTAAAAACGTATAAAAAACTAATAAAAAATATTTTAATAAAAACGAACTACTTTGCATGAGACGTCACTAGTTCTTCCTAAACAGCCAATGGAAAGAGAGTTGTGATAGGTTTCTGGTTTACGGTAAGCCAACTGACGAATCAGCAGAACTCGTTGAAGGGGGAAGAAGCTTGAGACGTCACACGCGAAGTAATTTTAAAAATACAAAACTTTGATATTATGATACACGAAAATTAAAAAAAAATTGGCTTAGTTTAATAGTTTGTTAGCAAATATTTTTTTTGAACCAGTGGAACTTCCTCATTATGAGGGCTCGTAGAGCAATTTAAAAAAGAGTATTATTTATTTATTTTAACGGACTTAGTCAAGTTAAAAAAATGACCAACACATATCCTTATAATACATACAGGCACAATTGAAATAAAATACAAACAAATAAAATTAAAGCCAGGACAAAAAAATTTATGATAATTACTACCCAAGACAAGATCTGATCTATTTTAGTGATGGTTTAAATCTAGAAAGACAGGGAATTTTATTAATATTGTAAGCAATAACTTTGTGGTCAAACATTTCACTAAATGTTATTGAATATTAGTATATAATCGCTTACCGACTTTTCTATGTCTACCGGTTTCGAGACGTACCCGTATCTTCGTCAAGTCACTAATTAAACCCACTATACACCTTCACCATAGTTGTTGCGCAGAAATATAAAACCAGCACGACATGCATTGCAATAAGCAAACCCTAACATACACTGATTAGGTTGTGAAAATATTTTATGCTGTGGAAGAAATAGTTGAAAAAAGAGAAAGGGGGATGAAGGTAGAAGAATTCTTCACGTTAATACTATATCCTAAAACGTATTAAAATTTTTATCAAATAATATCAAACCCTGCTTTTTATACAAATAACATTATTGGTAAATTATTGCTTAGTAATAAAGATAAAAGTAGTTAAATAAATAGTTCAGGGCCCCGATAACAATGGGAAATTAACAGAGTTTTCATTGACTATTTATAGAGAAAAATCGATATTTGTGTACGAAAATGAGAATATTTGCATAAACATTTAAAGTACCTTCATCGGTAACCTATAATTAAACACGTTTAACAAAAAAAATGTATGCATATTCTGTTTTTCATACAGAAAACTTAATCTTACTTTGTAGATAAAATTGAATGTAAACTTCTCGTTGTAATCGGGGCCCTGGAGTTTACTAATTAAAATGCAATTCTTGTCTTTCAGTTTACGTAGGAAGAACATCAAGAAATGTTATTATTCGTGTTAAAGAATATAATATGAGGTGTCTTCACAATAACAATATCTCCAAATCCGCATATCACCTAATCGATTTTAATCATGACTTTAATAAAGATACAGGAGTTAAAATTTTACATACAAATAATAAAGGGTTAAAAGTAAATAATATGGAAATATTTCACACTAGGAAAGCTTCAAAAAATAATGTTCCTTTGATCAATAATCAAACAACCTTTCAATATAGCCCGTTATACGATGCTCCATTGTGTTGGTTACCCTATACCTATTAAATTCACGCCCCTCCCTCTTTTTTAACTATTTCTCCCACAACATAAAATATTTTCACAACCTAATCAGTGCATGTTAAGGTTTGCTTATTAGAATGCATGTCGTGTTGGTTTTATATTTTTGTGCAACAACTCTAGTGAAGGTGTATGTATAGTAGGTTTTGCATGTTTGTTCAATTGGTGTCCTGACGGAGAGACGGGCACGTCTCGAAACCGGTAGACATAGAAAATTCGGTAAGTGGTTGTATACAAATATTTAATAACATTTTTTTAATGTGTTGGCGGTTTTTGGCAAATTTACATGGCTGTAATTCAAAAACGAGTTTATATATCTCGATGAAATTTGGTATTTTTTCAAGTCTATATGAATGGTACACCTGGGAAAATTTCATGAAAATGACCCGGAATGAGCCATAGACCTTGCTTACAAACTACTTACCCATAGACCTCGGGTGCTTAGGATTAATCCATTTTGCTTCCTAATTTAATTCATGCGTTACCCTTAAAAAATAAAACATGGCAATGAAAATTTGCTTACATGTTTCACATTTGCCAAATTGAGAATCAAACCGCGACATTCAAATTCTTCAGTTAATAATGATATATTTTCTACAATGTTTGAGTATGTCCAAATGCTTGCAGACTGGCTGGATTTCCTTCCTAGGGAGTTATTCATAATTAAATTTATTTCAACAGAGAGGGAAAACATTTTTAAGAAGGGAATATGGTAGTCTAGGCATTTACAGGGCTTATGACCAGTCATTGGCTGGTTTAAATGCCTGTAAATGCCTAGACTACCATATTCCCTTTTCAAAAATGTTTTCCCTCTCTGTTAAAATAAATTTGATTATGAAATATTTTCTCTTCATATTTTACAATAATATCAGAAATCAATGCTAGGTCTAAACTGTTTCTTGTCAATGTAAGTGTTCATTATTATTTTACGATAATAAATATATTTTGTCTGTAGGGATTTAGAAAATGTACTGTATTTTCTAAGGAGTTTAAGCCCCTATAATGCGAATACTAAGAGAGGACCAGGCGGGTTTTCTACCTGGCAAGTGGCAAGCCGTGTATCCACAATATACGCTATGTTCTGCAGGAAAACCATGAACTAAATAGTTTCTTAGGTTTATGCTTCGTAAATTACGAAAAGGCGTTTGATAGTCCGCACAGGCCAACACTCTGAAAAATACTAGAAGCATATGGGGTACCTAGAAAATTTTTAGATCTAATTAAAGCCCTTCACTTAAATAGTGAACGCCGGATCAGAATTAACGATGTCGTCACAGACTGGTTTGGAGTCAGGAATCGGAGTTCGACAAGGCTGCGTCCTTGCGCCATTCCTATTCATATTCCTTATTGATTTCATATTAAGAAAGTCAATACCACCAAACCGAGGAACGTCCATCTCCTCGTCCTCAGCTGTGGACACGGTCATTATTGACGACTCAATCAGGGGCCTCCAAGTCATTGTTGATAGGCTAAACAGGTACTCCGAAACGCACCCTGACTCAGTTAGGGCAAGTCATCGAAAGGGTCGAGTTTTAAATACCCGGGAGTGCATGTAACGGAAAATTGCAACTTTCAAAAAGAGCTGGGAGTGTAGCTAGGATTAGCAGGGGCCGCATTAAAAAATATGAAATCTGTCTGGAGATGAGATATTTACTCAGCAGAAACAGAATGCCGGCTTTACAATCCGGTATGGAGTAAGGAATGTGCAGTTTATAAAAATAAAATCGAATCAGAGAAAAGAAAAACAGCTTTTTAAGAATGGAAAAGGGTTTTAATAATATTTTTTAAGTGAATATTTAAAGTGTTTTAGCCCATTACGAAGAACTGGAAGTATTATTGAATAGGTATAAACCATGTATGCTGATGCTTAGTGAAACATGTGTAACTAAAGAAATAACAAATAATGACGTAAATGTTTCCGGGATACAAGACTGTCAGATGTGATTCGTTTAGTCGGCATACAGGAGGCGTAATGATCGGAATCCAAAGTAAAATTTCTTTCAAGATAATTTCAAATAAGGTTCTGTAAAAAACAAAACTATCGATGCTCGCTATACAAGTTAAGAGAATTAATTCAGGAGCATATACAGCGGTGTGTCATTCTCCAAATCGAGACCATAAATTGTTATTGGATTTCTTCAAAAACATGAAATAAAAGAGGCAAAAACAAAATTACAGCAAAGAAAAAATATGTATGGAGCATCAAAAAGAAAAGTGAAATAATGGAACATCTATACGATAGAGCAGATCGTTTCGTGATGAAAGTAATTGACAATATCACGCATCATGCCTACTAAAAAAACATATTTAAGAAAACTAACAAATAATGGTATACACTAAGAGTAATAACCTAATAGAGTCGCCCATACGGAGAAAATCAATTCAATGGTTATTGACCACGAAGTTAGCTACATATTACAGTAATACAACAGGGCCATAGGTACTTGGGTTGAGAATTGCAAGCGCAAAACCGAAACCGTCCATCAGACGTTTTTTGTTAAACTGTGGAGTCAACACCAACAGCCGTGAGGTTGACAGGTCCAAACTCCGCCTTGGCCCGCGACGCGTAGTCCGCTGCAACGTCAGCTCGGACAAGATATTAAAACCCGTACGTTGGAAGAATTCACTACATTTCGTCTTGGCATTTCGTGTCGCCCGGCCACCATCTCATTTAACCTCAAATCAACTCACGCGCACCCATCCTATAAAACTAAAAACCAAACAAAAACGAAACCAAAAATTGGGAACGCTTTTATTTTCTGCAGCAGAGCTTAAGTGCTTCTCTAGAGAATTATTACTCTGATGGTATACACAACCCTTGTGTGAACTTCAGAAAAAGAGAGATGACTCACACGAAGTCACTCAAATAATTCAATCGGGTGAAGAATGGGAAATATGAAAAAAAAAGGAAACATAAAGCGTATGAATTTAATAACTAGTAATATAGTAACTGAAATTATTGTACACACTGATTGTAATGTAAGTCATAACTAGTTGTTTAACGTTTTTTTTACAACTATCTGAAAAAAAAAAAAACTTATGAGACTGTTTATAAATTATTAATTCTTATTTTTTATTATAAAAATAAAATACGAGTGATATTTTAATCCACAAATTTGGAATATCCAGTGTCCGGTTTCATCGCTTTCGCGACATCTTAAAGACTGGTATCTTTATTGAGGGATTCAACATGCATAGAATATATAGACAATACTTAAACTCATTAAAATATCGTTATATCAACTCATTAGTTAACCCGGAACACTTTGTTAATGATCCTTAAGACAAAAATCAGTTAATTTAATTTACTTTCATATAATTTTAAATCCTTTATCCTTACCTCTGTTTCGTATTGAATTGAATTGAATTCCTTGATAAAGAACCAGTCTCGAGGATGTCGCGAAAGCGATGAAACCGGTCACTGAATGTTCCAAACTTGTGGATGAAAGTATCACTTGTCTTTTATTTTTTATAATAAATTACAATGAACTTCCATCAAGAATTTTCACTTAAACGTTTTATTAATTCTTAAAATCAATTTTATTAAATAGTATGAATTATAACTATTTCAGATTAAATTGCGTAAATCGTATACACTCTAATTGAAATTTGTTTACTAATAATTGGTGAAAGATGTTCAGTGTTATTATTTTTTGTTTTATGAAACGTATATGTGTTGTGATATTTTTACTGTTTGTGAACTGAAAATAAATAAATACATTACATTACAATGCCTTCATGGTACATATTCTCTTCTGCGGATGCGAATCGTGGCATTCTACTAGGACCCAAAACAGCAAAATATTAAGTTTTAATAATATGAATCTCAGAAGAATAGTTAATGAACGGTGGTTTAACCAAAGGAATGTAGAAATGGACAACGGGCGCAGCAACCTCCAATGGCGACAGTCATCAGCCAGAGACGATACGGCTGGCCAGACCGTATCGTATATTAAGGACACCCTTGCTTACTTTACGAGGCATAGGGTTTCCATAATCTTAGATGTCCACGGCTGACGGTTCGTTGGCAGTTCGCGTCTGGATTACGGGAGGCGGATCTGATTCGGGAAGACACACGGGAGTTGGCCGCAGACAGAAAGGCCGTGAGAGATTTCATGGATACCTTATACTCCACCTAGGGAGCGGCCATGGATGAAGTATTTTAGTATTTGGAAAATCCTAATTTGATGTATGTTTCTCTATCGTGTTGCGTTGCGTTCTATTACTTTAAATATTTATTTATATAGTTACCGAATGACTTACGTAGCTCCTGGGAATATAATAGATTTTTACTGTACACGGTAGATAGATATTTCAAGAGAGATTGAGAACCATTTTGAAAAGGCAATATGGAAGTTAGGCAAATCAATGTATAAATACAAGGCTCGTGACTTGTCATTGGTTGGTTTGAGTAATCACTGTTAACTTATACAACTATGATTGAACGGACATATTTCTTTCATTATTTCATATGTTGATAAAGTGAAATTAAAGAGCTGAAACATTTATTCATGTGGATGAGTCTTGCGAATTAGGTATCTCACGGAAAGTCTGTGTACGATTTATACTTTCATAAGTATTTCTTTTTTTTAATATTGCTGCGAATGTGAACATATTAGTTCGATGCAAATTATGGAATAATAATATTTCAAAATAAGGATCATTGTTGGATTTTGTTTGCCTGTAAGAACGGCCGGTGTGACGTTATACCTGGATTCGTGGAAAGGTGAATGAAGAGGGTTAATAGGACAAAGAAAAACAAATATTGTTATCGTTATTCGAGTCCAATGCTCAGTCTCAGTACCTACCTAAAATATCGTGTATTTAGAATTTTACGATTATGTAGTATACGTCACAGTAAATGATAAATAACCTAAGGTTTAGTTGTTAGCTGTTAGCTATTAGCAGAGCGGCAAACGACAGACGGTACAAAGAAAGTAATGATATAATTTACCACGAATACAAATCGTTCGAGTCTATCGTCGAGCATGGGATACGGGATACACCCTTCGCTCCATTTAACAATCTTCGAGTACAGCTTGACGTTAAATAATTCCACCAGGTAAACTAAGTCTGCGAAAACTAATGGGAAACATATAAATAAAACATGACGGACTTCTATCTGAAGACGTGTTACTTTTCCGATTTGTCAAATACTTTAGTAAAAATAAAACAGCTACGACCATCGCGGTTAGAGAGAAATGAATGTCGTGACATGTCAACAACTGAGCCAATCTAACCTAAGACACTTGTTATGTACGCTTGACCGATTATTTATTTTCAAGCAGAGCTTCACGTAAAACTACGTCGATCACAATAATGCTCGATCTGATGTATCTAAATATGGTAATCTTGCCACATCCTTCGAGCGAGCGATGAGATTTTTGCGACAATGTTAATGCACTCGATTACTACAGTGCCGAAAAAGATAAATAAAAACTTTGGAGATTTACGTTTGGGACGATAAATATGAAGCGCATCACTCAGAATGTCGAGATTCATGACTAGCTTAGATAAAAATAAGCGTTTTAATTTGTCAATTGAACGAATTGTATGAAGACACTAACTTTTATAATGCGGATATGGGATGCTGAGTAAAACTAGATTTATCGTGAAAATCTCAACTACGGACGCTAACTTGATGAACATATTCAACAATCATACTGCGATCATCAATATTTGTAATCATAATACATACCATATTAACTTAGTATGCAAAAATTAAACGCTTAAATTAGTTCTAATTCTAATTATCCGATCAAAAGTTCAGAAAGTGGTCACGTTTAAATCAAAATATCTCACCTTGAAGACGTCTTAAGGCCGCCAATGCAAACTTAATTGATAACACATTAACATTGGAACTGCACAATAATAAATAGCTAATTATTGAACACTTTAAATAATCAAAATGTGACAAGAACTAGAATTCCCATCTCGAAGATGGCGACCGCCCGCTACTGCAGATTTAACATTTTCGATCTGTCACTTCTTTCAATCATCCTATTATTATTGTACACTTTTAATATCACGTTTCACTGTTTAAACTCCATAAACGATTAACTATAACAAATATACAATTTTAGACCTACCACAATAAAAAACGTAACAAATATTTATTGTAAATAGTTTCTACATGATTTTGATATACATTTTTGTTTTGCAAAGGTGAAGAGACTGACGTCAGGCGAAGAAGCAGGCTGCAGGGTTGACAATCTACCGGTAACATGTGGAGTTAATCCATGAACCACAAAGTAGGCGCATATAATGATAAGGTTGTACGTATGTATATTTATACGCTGTTTATATATTGAATAATACAGAATTAATGAATATTGTTTCTGAATTAATGCTTTGAAATGTATTTTTAACTTCGAGTCAGTGTTTTAAAAATGGATAAAACATTTAAAAATCAACTTGAAAGTTTTTAAATGATCCTTACTTTATATTTTCATAATTGGCGGGCTACAATACATTGATGCATACATATACCTACAAAAGCATAATAATACCATTCAGATTTTACTTGATACCCACACATAACTATTTTATATTTTCGGTAGGCAAGTACATAATTAAAGCTGTCTTTCGTAAACTTTTTTGGCGAATTATCCAAATTATCATAATTCCTTTTGAGTACTTCTTACTAAATTCGAAAAAGAAAATTATTGAACACCACTTTTGATTTTTTTAGTGCTTGTAATTATTTCAGAGCCTAGTGATAGTCATTAATTTAGTTTCAGGATCGTAAACATAAAATGTATTTATATAAATAATATCAAAGATCGGATACATTTTTAAAACGTGATATTTATTTTCTATGAATACTACTAAAGGGAAATAAACATAAAAAACGCATCGTTTAGGTAGTTAATATGTAATATTTATTAAACAAGGAAAAATATAAAGGATAAAACCATCTCTTATCAAGTTAACTATTGAAATATCATCAGATGACGAGAAATCTTCATTATGCTAATGATGCTCTGTGACAAACGCCTTCCAATTCCAATTCAATTCAGTATGTCTGGCTTCGGAGTGTTTTAAAAAGGAATACCAGTTTTGCAGTCTTTTTATTGCCCAGCCTATCTCTAAGTTTGGGCTGAACCAAACTAAAGGATAAAAAGTATATCTCAAGAGCCGCTATTGCTGCACATTATTACCCCTGCTCCGGGTAAATCTCCATTTCAGTCCACAACATACAACAAACACAACTTAATGGTGTATGGTGAATCTCAGTTAAGGTAAACCCGAAGATACGCTGGAATTTGTCCTTAAAAAAAAGACACCTACTAAATTGTAAATATTGATATTATCAGCAATAAACATCATATGTCGCGATATATATCAGTGATATATTATTCTTCGAACCCTGTTTACTTTACAGGCAGGAATTAGTGTACCTACATAAAAATATTTAATTTTGTAAAACAAAATATTCTATAAGGTTATGCAAAATCGCTAAAAGAAACCACTCTGAACAAAGTTGTGCAGTTTATTTAGGTTCAAAACAAGAATTTTATTCAGGTGTATCAATTTTATTTTGCCATTACTCGTTGAAAAGTATGTGAGGTCTAGAAATATACTTCCAAATGACCCATTCAAACATACTGGCAAACAATAATCTAAAAATCAAATTAGGCTCAGGCCTTTATGAAGAAAATAAAACATAATATTGTATTGTGAAACAGATTTATTTTTAAATGATACAATTTTGATTTTTGTACAATACAAGTATTTGTAAACAAGTTTATTTATAACATGAGTAAGGTTGTTGAATTTTATTGAATGAAGAATGCAATAAATCTGGCATGCTTAGAACTTGCGTTAACATATTCATAATAATGATAATGGTTTTTATTTTAACAAAAAAAATATACTAAAAATTATATAACACATATACCTCGATCATCATGTATAATCAAATCTTCTTTATACCAACCCTCTTTAGGCAATGTTCACTAAAATGGCGCTATAAAAATTATCCAGAATAATAATGCCACATTCCCCACTATATGTAGTACAAAATATCTATGCCCTGGTGCATGAGTTTATTTTAGTTTCAGTAAATTTAGAATTGGAACAATGAATTTATTGAAGCACAATTTTTGTAATAATCTTAATGAGGAAGTTCAGTGCTACGGGAAATTGGATATAAAAATGTTTTCTTACACATAGTAAAAATTAGAGCATTTAATTGTACAGCGAAGTATCTCAAAATATATGAAAAAATTAATAAAAATGGTTTTGACAAAAAAAGCTATCTACTTTAAAACGTCTCAGGTTCATGTGAATAATAACCAATCAATTATAGCATTGTTATGTGTTGTGATAGATTTTCCGTTTCCGGGTAGTAATTTCTTTCAACGTTTACTGTAGCTTGACAGCTATGGGGTTCTACTTTTCCAGAGTCCACAACAACTTGTGACGTCACTGGCGGAGTAATTTCAAAATTACAAAACATCAAAAATCATAGCGATGATAATACAATACATAAAAATATTTTTTTTCTGGCTTAGTTTGATGGTCTATTAACACTGTTGAACTTCCGCCTTTGTGATTTAAATACTTGATTTTAAATATCAAAGAAAAAAATCATTGAAAAGGTCTGTTTAAGTTGCTGAATAACCATATAATCATGTATTTTTTTTGTCAAAATAAACTAACTTTTTTACAGATTTACTAACTTGTGTAAAAACATTCCATTCCAACAGTTTGATATTTAAACTTCAAATCATTTATCTTCAAGTTACTGTTTAGTTAAGAAAAAGTATGTGTAAGTTTAAAAAAAATTGTCTCTAGCGAAACTGATATGATAATGGAGTGATATATTATGTAGTAAATTTTAAAAATTAAAATAAATCTTACTGCAGCGTTTTGTACTAATCACTTTATTTATTATTAGAACAGCACAATATGAGTTTACCAGAGCAATAAATGCATCACACAAAATGCCCGCTTTGTATATTAACAGCCTATGTACATTGAACCTGAGGGGATATTACAAGAGGCATACCTGCACATTACACATGACTCCGAGACGTGGATATATGTCAAAATAAAACTATGACAACAAATCAGAAAGACTATGTAAAACATTTAACAGAAATAAAAATATAGTATCAACTAAACATAGGTTTCAATATAATAATTAAAATTACGAATGTTAAATATAATAAGTAAATATAAATTCTAAATTAATTTAATAACAATAGATCAGTACATCATTTTCAGATACTTTATGAATAAATTGTGAGAACATCAAATTACTGTTTTTTTTTAGCTATATGTTTTGATCTAAAACGCAGATAATTTTTATTAAAAAAAATATAACAGGTAGACAGAAATGGATTTACCCTTTGAAATTAAAATAAGGTATTATAAAAATATTACACCTAAAAAAGTACTTGTACGACAAACAAAATATTTCCTTTCAAAAAAGAGTAATGATGCTAAGGTTAAGTGATCTAAGCCACACATTATTTTTACACTGAATATCTCATAATAAATTATTAACATGTTTAAGTGATATAGAAAAATGGAGGCCAATAGATACATCAAACAGCCAAGATTTCTTTGGTAAGTCATTTTTAGCAAAATAATAATTTCTTTTTCTTATTCCGCAATAAATTAACCCTGTATAATATTTTAAATTGGTAATCGATTTGCAGGATATAAAAAAATGTAAAAATAAAATGCTTAATTACAATATTTGTATTATGGTTTCCGATACAGTATTCAGTCAAATTCAAAATTACGCAGGGATGTTTTCTACTATTGAATACTGAATAGTAATCTTTTTTAAAACTAAATAATTTATTTTTAAACGTTGTTTGAAATCTAACCAATTTTGAAAACAAACTGTTCCTTTGTCAAAACTGTTAATGTCTTGTGACAAAGAAATTAGCCGAATTTCGTGAGCATTTGAGAGTTTAGCTATATGAAGCAAAGTTAATATGGAAATGATTAAAAATGGAAAATCACAAAATTATTACTTATAATATTTACTTAGTAATTATAAGAACTAAATAAAACAATATTCATATAAATAAAGTCACCATTCATCTGTTACCTGCATAGTCCTATATTTCACCATGAAAAGACATTTTTGATTAAGGGTTTTAAAAACATGTTTTTAAATTTAGTTCTTCGTACTATATTGTTTTACAGATATAAGGAGTTTAATGTTCTTTTATTTATGTTGTTTGCTTAAACAATTTTAAGGCCTTATAGAGATACATGAATAATTGCATGTGTGGCGAATATTAATTACAAATCTTATAAAAATGATTAAATACATATGTATATATTTTTTAATCTGTGATGAAAAAAACACTTGTTTGTAGATTTATAAATCAATTGAATATCCCAAAGGCATTTTGTTTTTAGCTTTAAAATCCAATAATGGTCAAAATAATTATTGTTTAATTTTATATATGAATCTACATGTTTTATTCATAATTGGCTTGTAAAAATATACATAAATATGAACCTAGCTTGTTACAAAATCTAAAAAAAAACTAGTGTTAATCTATTTAGAGCAGAATCTGAACAATAGTTTATAATATTCAAAAGCTATTTTTGTCTTCGTAAAACAACATTTACAAACATAAAATAATCGACAAGAAAATATTTTGGAATCATGGAAATATTTACCAATAAATAATTTAGTCTTAAAATAAATACGCTACAATAAAAATCTGAAAAGCAGTACAATAATATAATAAAAAATCATTCCTGACTAGTTTGAGCATTATACGTAGGTAATATTGTCAGACGAACATATCATTATATTTTAGTATAGACCTAAATTAATAAAATTTACTTCTAATAATCAAGAAAAGTATACAAAAATAACATTCCATAAAATTAATTTGTTAAGTGTATGTGAAAATAAATTTAAACAAAAGCCTCAGTTTACATTGGCTTTCTCAATTCTAGGCAAGATGCATCTTCTGGCTTACCAAAAAATATCAGAATTATTAACAAGAATATTGAGAAAACCACAAACTTTTAAGTCATATACATACATACATAGAATATGTACATATGTATTTTCTGGTAGTAAAATTAATATATTTACTTACGTAGATGTATAATATAAAAATCACAAAAGTCACTTGACGAGTTCAACTACCTAATTCTAATGTATAGGAGGCAAACCTTATTTATGGGCTGCACTACTGACTGTGCCAGATAACGAAATATTTGCAACATTGGTTTTAGTTTTGTTGTCTGTCTCCATGTTTTCTACAGCTTCCTCTGCATCAGAATTTCTTTCTACGTCTGAAGCGCAATGGATTGTTATACATTCTGGTTTTTCAGCAACTTGCTTGCGGCAATCATTGGAAACTGTTAGCGCCTCAACATGACTCCTCGCATCATCTACGGTTTTATCTTCTTGAGGCAATGCTTCCAAGACTTCAAAATCAGGATCTGTCGCAGGCGGGTTCTCCCCAACTGGGCTGGGGGTAGTGAGGGTGTTCCACCAGACAGAAAAAGCCCCTTTTGCTTGAGAGAGTGCTCCCCCGACAACACGAGAAGTGGATGCCACCGCGCGTCCGGTACTCACCACCGCTTGCGTTACTTTTCTACCGCTTTCAGTACTAGACATAGTGCTATAATTATATCAATTAATTATATGATGAAACATACACACATTTAATCAAGTATTTTTCCCAACAATGTAAAATTATGTTCCATTTTAGAAAACCACTTTGAAAATAAAGGGGAAAAACAACATATTTTCATTTGCTTATTTGAAACAAAGGAAATTTTAAACACAAAGCAGATTACATTTTTTTTAGCTAGGCAAAGATGATTAACATTTATGTCACACATTGTGCTTGGGAATGAGGGGCCGCTTGAGGAATTAAAAAATAACAGCAGGTCGCAAATAAAGTAATATTTATAGATATTTGTTATTTACTATCATAGATTCTCAATTAAAAATTTATCGAGGAGAATGAAACTGGTTCACATTTTTCAATTTCAGGTGTTCATTTTCTAGTTAGTAAGAGTAAGCGGAGTTAGCAAATTGTTCATCACTTCTATTCCCAAAAAAGGGCATTATACCAATACTATAACCACTTTATGTTACTGTGGAGTATCTTTTTACGAAGTCTCAATTTCTCCCCTTTATGCGACCGCCTGCTAATTAAGATCTATGTTTAATTAAAGTCAATAAGTAGAATATTATTATTATTTTTTTAATGTTTAGAAGGCAGGAAAAATACCCTTTTTTCAGAAATACTATTATAGTTCGCGGGCCACACAAAAATGCGAAATAGGCTGCATGCGGCCTGTAGCTTGTCAAGGCCTGATTTAAGTACATACCATATTTTGCGAATGATAAGACGCGCCCCAAAATGTATCTATCAATTTAATTATTTACTTAAAAAAAATATTTAAAAATAAAATGTTTTGAACGATAAGACGCATCCCAATTTTTGGTTGAATTTTCAGAGTAAAAAAGTACATCTTATGGTCTTAAAAAATTCAGTCATTATTTTGTGAGTCAAAAAATAATCTTACACATCAAAAAATGCACAAAATATTTTATTTATAATATAGGACAGAAAAAAATATTTTACAATTGAGTGTGAAAGCAATAAATTATTATTTTTCTTTAAACTTAGCATATTCTCTCTAAACCATCAGCATTTGTCATAATTTTGGAAATACATGGGCTTTGGAGTGATCAAATAAAATTTCAAAGAATTACAAGACATACATGTTAAAGCTTTATCATCATCATTCCCTTTCCGCACCTAATGGCGCATAGGGCACTGCATTGGCACACCAATCGCCGTGTATCTTGATCATTTTTGTTACATGAAGGTGATCAGTCTTACGCTTCAGGTAAAAGTACAGGGATTATGAAATATTCTAGTGTAGAAACACCCATTTAAATAATATTTCATATCAACCATGTCGGGAATTGAGCCCGAGACCTCTTGCATGGTAGGCAAATGCACTGACCATTACACCACGAGGCCGAAAGCTTTATAGCTAATTTTATTTTTGTTTAATGTTAGGAATTCAATTCCAGAGCATAAGCACCAGAATCAAAAAATTCATATCATGATAACTGATTATTACTTACTGTGCTAATCTTAATTTCATATCGGTAACAGATAGTTGTCCCGCAAATGGATGCCCAGCCGGCATATTAGTGAAGAGATCATCAACTCCCCTGTTACCACTGGATATCCAATCTTGGTAAGCTTCTGTGGCTTTAAATGCGCTCAAAAATGATGCATTAAAGTTATCTATTTCTCTGCTTCCATCTAAAACACAGATTATATTGTACTTACTTAAATAATGTAAAAATCAGTGGCGAGCAGTAATTTTTTTTATAGGTAATCTACTATCAATTTGTACCTACATATAATTACATAATATATAAGTAATATAATTATAAATGGCTATTTTTTTCTGTGCTCCTGTGAAAAACAACTCGGACGACAATTATTATTAACTTTGCGATATACATAGCATTATTCTACACTATTTTAATACAACACCTGAACAAAAGTTTATTAAAAAATACCACAATGAAATTCTGCAGATATTTCCATTATGATTGAAATTCCAACACCGAGCACTGGCCGATTCCTTTTAAAGTTCTGTTTAATGTCCTGGATCAATACATATTAAGTTCTCCAAAACAAAAGCCATTTTCAGAAAGAGTGTAGAAGCCTGGATTTTGTCTAAGGGAAGAGATTATTGCAGGAGACTGCTGAGAAATATTGCATAGATTTATATACTATTAAGCATGTTGTCCAGATGATTATTGAAATATATATATGTTTATATAATAATATTTCATTTTCGCCATTATTTCATTATGTACATGCTTCCACTTTCCATTATGTTGTATCCTAACTCAACACAGGACCTTTGGCCTCATAGAGTTTGGGATACGTTATTTTTTTTGGTATAAGTATGTATTGGTATGAATAAAGTTAATAATGCCGAAAACGGTCACTTCGAACACCACATTTCCTATGTGATACGTAATATGTCAGTGGTATCCTACCAAAGAAAAATATTCCTCTGGAAATATTGTTCGAAATACTAGTTTTCAAATAGAGAATCTTCAAATAATATTTGTAATCTGCAAGCTTGTTTTAGTACTAAAATACCGCGACTGGGTTAAAGATGTAAACTATATTGTACTTTTTTGTATGGAGGATTAGGCTAAGGTAATCGTCTAGTTTCATCGTTTACTAAGAACAGGCTGGGCGCTGGGCCCATTTTATAGATATTTTTTTGCAGGAAGATATAAACGGTGGTGGTGATTTATAAAAAATAACAATTATTTTGTTTATTTTCCCATAAACATACTTACTATAAAACATTGTTGTCGAAAATCAAATATAATGGTAAGCTATGCATCTTACATCACTTCACATTACATACATTAATATTGTTAATTTTAATCAAATTTTTCTACTGAAATTTGTATTACTGCTAAAATCACTACGATGAAATTTTATCAACTACCTTTGGTTTAAAATCTTCTCCTTATATTGCTTTTTTCAAATTTTAAATATTACTTGCTATACCTGTTATTCTTTCTTTTTTTTCTGCTGCCTTGACATGTTTTTATACTTTTAAACTACTTTTAATTACTTATATTGTATATGTATATAAAATCAATATATTGCTGCTCTTACTATAATGTGTCATTAATTTTGAAGATGTTTTTAAATGGACTTAAATTTATTGTCTTATTTAAAGATTCTTCTCATCGTTTCTTTGAATCCCTTAAAATATGTATGTTTATATTTATGTTTTTCCTTTTTAAAAAATGTTTTTATTATTTTTACATCTGAGCATGTTTTTCATTCTTTATTTTAATTCTTAACTTTTAATTACTTTTACAAATTTTCTTCATTTTTTAAAATTTAATTTTAATTTTTAAACAACTTCTATTTATGTTTTTTTTCCTTCTCTTTTTTGTACTTTGATTAATAACTTTACATATAATTACTTTATAATATGGAAACTTCACTGGTCCATTAAAGTTAAGTCTAACTGTGTAAAATATAAAACTATGTAACTGTACTGTATGTTTCCTAAATAAAAGAAAATAAATAAAAAATAAAAATAATCGCTTATTTGGATGATTCACCCCTGATGTACATAGATGTTATAAGGAGTAGTAGGAGAAAATAAAATAACAGTTAAAAATCAATCATTTTAAGAGACTAATTTAACACAACCTTATTTGTGGAAAAATGTAAATTATAACTTAAGAGAAGTGCATAATCGGAATTTGAAACGATAAACAATCAATGTCGATTGGTATTTACTTCTTGACAAACTCAATTATCATGTATTTTATTAAAACTCTTTTAATCCATTATTACAGTTGCAACTTAATTCTTAATTAACAGTCTCAATAAAGTATGACAAAAAACCATGTACACATTGTAGACTAGTTCACAATTAGTATTTTAAAATTCTATAAATTATCATAAACAGTTGAGCATGAGCACCTTTTATGAATTCATATTCATAAATAATTTGTAGTCTTCAAAAAATTTGCAACACTAATGTAAAAATGCTAGTTGCGAATTGTCAGTTGATGAGTCATTATGTACAATAGAAATTCATTAGTGATTTGTTTTTGTATTACCTGGTAACAAAGAAGTTCTCAAAAGACATAACAGATAGCCGGCAAACTGATCGCGAATCCAAGCATCACCTTGTAAAGAAGCGTGCCTTACTAAATGGTCAGCAAAACGGAGATCTTCAGTACTCAGCTGCAATTGTCTTCTCAAAGAAAAATCAGCGGTTTCAATTCTTAAATCATTTGTTTCAACTAAAACATCAAACAGCTGTCTCTTTTGTTTGAACAACACATTAGATGCACCGATCATAAACCCCTTGACAGCAGGATCCGAGAGTAGATCCATGTATTGAAGAGATAGGTATGGAAGGCATAAATATCCTTCCGAAAACAATTTAAGGGGAAGGCCAAATTCACAAAATTCTGCATCACCAGCCAAGTGAGCGAGACCATTGACACTCATTTCCCTAACCATAGATGGAGAAGAGTGAGATTCTGGTAAAGTCTTGGGAGATTTATATTTCTCACCAACACTGTGACACTTTTCTCTTTCCCCGATAACATTAGATTCATCACCGTTGAGTCTATCTTCGACTTGGTCTTTATCAATCACAAAATTGTTGCAATTGTCTCCCTCTATGCAAGTCTCTTCTTTACCAAAGAATATCTGTTCAATTTCAAGAAGACTACCATTTTGTGTAGTATCATTTTTATTAGGTGCGCTATGTTTTTCAGAACTCTGTTGATCGGTTTGTGGATCATTATGGACAAGGGGGGCTGAAGGGGTTGGTGACATTGGCCTCGACAATCTACAATTTATTATAAATAGGTTAGTGGAATTATTTTAAGTAGTAATAAAAAAATAACAACATTACAATAGTGGAATACTCACATAATATTAGCTGACTTGTATAATCCTTTTTGTATACAATCAGGATGTAGAGAAAGAAGGGTTAGTAAAGAACTACTCACAGGACCAGCCGGTGAGCCATGTAAAACTACTTTCCTTTGCAAAAGCAAAAGTTTAAAAAGTAATACGGCTTTATGTCTCCACGTTTCTACTAAATTTGCTACAGATAAACCTGAAAACAATAATTTACAGATAATTTCACACAGTCTGCCTTTATATTTAGTAAATACATAATAATGTTTATATGTGATACTATAATATGTGATTTGCAATTACAATTTCAGCAACAGCCCAAAAGTATACAGGCATGGTGATGTTTGAAATAATATTATGAGCAATGATTATACATGTGATGATAATTATGTGCCTTTTACTTTACAGAAAAAATATTTAATAGCATACAAATATGAATGAATACATATGAACAAGACAATTTTGAAAGACACATATATAGTTTTAAAATAGATTTTACATTAAAAGTGATGAACCAGACTTGTTTTTATAAATTATCATTTTAAAAAAAAAGATATTTAAACAGAGATGGAGAACCATTTTGAGAACGGAATGTGGAAGTCCAGTAATTTTTTTCACCAAAAATCAACTTAAATAAAATAACTTTTTTTATTTATTACATTTTTTTCTTTGCATTTTACAATAGGTATTCATAGGTTACGAATACAAAATACAATATTACATAAACACAAATAAATAATCTCACAAAGCCATGGCCTGTGTGTGTGGCATACATTTTATTTAAAATTTCAATAAAGGCCACTGGAAGAATATGATAGATATAAAATAATTTTAAAAAGTGCTAATATTAAAACACAATTGAATCTTATTATCCAATTGATTATTAATACTTGAAATCAGATGCAAACCTTCCAAAACTTGATCTGTAACAGCAGGGCAGCCATTAAGATGTTTGTAAGTATCTTCTAGGAGTTGAGTGCTGCAGAAGTCACCTCTCCTGAACCAAGCGCGGGCCACGAGTTCCAGTTTTATGGCCAGTCGTCCAAATAGTGGTTCCCGAGATATCACACAAACGCTCTTCTGAACGGAGCTACGTGTCATATCAGATGTTCGCTGGGTGACTTGCTACAAAATTGAGAAAAGAAAAGAAAAACATACTTAATTATGTGCTGAAACTAAAAACATTAAAGTATGCATCTACGGTCGGCGTGCATTACCGGTAATCTACTAAATCAACTTTTTCCGGGAGTCCGTAAAAACAAAATCAAATCTAACACATTATTTACTCCGATTCGCGGTACTGATCTTCTTCAGAAAGATCACTATTGGTCTCACGCGTATCGTACGACTAGGGAACATCCAATAAGAGTTAAAAATCCCCCCAAATGAAAATATCGTTTTTGTCAAAATTGTAGATTGGCAGTAATGCACGCCGACCAATGATATACCACTTTTTTAAACCAACACAGACTTACATAATAAAAAAAACAAGACCGATTATACATTTCGCATGAAATCAATTAAATACATGTAACATACATTTCACCAAAATTATAAGAAAAAGGAACAAAAGATGGGATGGGAAAAAAGGGAATGAAAAAAGTATGGAAAAAGATGCGTGAAAATAATAAGATATATTAGGAAAGAGAAAGCCCGAAATTGATGAAACTTTAAATTTGATCCAATTAAAATACAGGGTCCAAAAACAAACCGTCAAAGAAAATTATTAAATAAAATAACTTTGTTTTTGACCACTAATTAAAAAAAAAATAATCTACCGATCAGTTTCAAAGCTAAACAAGCTTCTTTCTCAAGGTTTACTTAACTAATGAATTCTTTCCTATTTTATTTTATGTTATCAGTATGCTGCCAATAAAACAAATACATCAAGTCTTTTTTTAAAGGGTGGTAATGTCCGAAACTAATAACATATTAAAATTAGACAACTTGGAAATCTAAGAAATTAAAAAAACGATGCATAATAAGAAAAAATTAATAAATGACCAAATATTTTTTTTTTCTTTTAGTTCTTGTTTCGAACGTAAGCAGCTCATATTACCACCCTCCCAAGAAAAAGACTTGATTGAATTGTTTCGTTGGAAGCATACTGATAACATAAAATAAAATAGGAAAGAATTCATTAGTCAAGAAAACCTAGAGAAAGAAGCTTGTTTAGCTTTAAAACCGGTCGGTGGAAAAAAAAAGGTGGTTAAAAACAAAGTTGTTTTATTTATTTTATAATGAATAACCACAAAGTTAGTGCTTTAATTATAAAAATGAAATTATTAAATGCTGGAAGGGACAAAGTGTAAATTGTTCAAAAGTATAAAATGAAAATGAAAAAACAAACATAATATTTTTGTTAATATGTAAATTTATATTTGCATATTTTAACTTCCGTTCTTTGAAGTGTAAATTGTTCAAAGAACGGAAGTTAAAATATGCAAATATTAATTTACATACTAACAAAAATATTATGTTTGTTTTTTCATTTTCATTTTATACTTTTGAACAACTTACACTCTGTTCTTTATAGCACTTTAAATTTACGCTAACCATAATATAATGAGATTGTTTTATTATCTTGTAATATAAATCTTGAACTCAAACCTCCAGAGGAATCTGCCGGAAGCACGAAACAGCGAACACCGTGTGAGGCGGCTGGGTTAGTCCTGGAAGGTGGAAGTAGACCGTGTCGCTGTGGAAGTTGTGGGAGCCGTCTGGCAGGGCGAGGGCAGGTAGGTGGCGCCATGCTGAAGGCAGTTCGTGAGGGCTACCAGGGGTCAGCTCGGGATAAGCATATTCTATCTAAGAATTAAATATTTTTTTATTAAAACTGTAAAAGGTTTTATGTCTTCTATCCTGCTAGAGAGAAATTTCATCATCGTCATTTATTCTAACAATCCATACCTAGTGGCATTTTTAGATCTTTCTTTTACATGGAAGGTAAGGTGATCAGTCTTATGCTTCAGGTGCCAGTCCAGGAACATTGAAATACTGCAGTATAGAACCTTGTATATGAGTTTGCAAAACTACCACAGGACCATGACTCGATTTAAGCATTCATTTTACAGATGAAAGAATTGAAAAAATACAATTGTTTAAACACAGGCAGAATTGTGAATGTTACACAATGCTTAGTAATCACTTAAATCCGAGCCAATGACAGACCACAAACACTGTAAATTCCTAGACTTCAGGAATGATTTTCATAGTTGGATCAAAATCTTAAAATTATTTGGATAACTTATATAGCGCCATTTTCGTAATATAATACCTCAAGGGCGCTTTACAAAGTGATTCTATAAATAACAAGATAAATAAATTAAATTACAGCTTTTGAATTTGTGATTTAATTAAAACAATTTATTTTGTTAAGATGATATAAAATTTCATGACAGTTTATTTTAAAAAAACATTTTACAGTTGTATTGGGTTTACTATTACATTATAATACACATTGAAAATAGTTTATAATGGTAAAAAATGTATCCTAATAATGAAGAAAATGGGTCTCAAGGTGTGTAAATAAAACCAAATGCAAAATAACATATATTCACATTTTGAGCAAAAATTCAATACAGGCTGCCCTCGACCTTCGCACAACTTGATATATTGCACAATTACATTTTCTAAAGATTTTTATTATTAATGCAAAAATCGTTTGCTTTTATGCTCAGAGTAGCTGACTTCTCGGAATTATTATCACATAACTAGGGTTCCCCGAACCGCACTGGCAGGAACCGAATGAGAAATACATACATGCATTAGGGCATGCGTCAATGCGTTGTGGTTTGCCAATTTATTTGTGTATATTTAAATGTTTCGTCCATTTAAATTTACGTTCTGCACAATACATGATTTTTACCGTCGCCACAACTATCCTGTCGATTCAGCATTTGGTGGTCAAATTCTAATCAATTGGTTCGGTAAATAATCGGCCAACACCAGTACATCACCGAAACGCAAGATCTGCTGAAAACATAGCTTCTGTGGGTGAAAGAGTATGGGAAAACCTAAGGCAGTCAATTTCTCGTTGTTCACAAGAACTTCAACTTGGCAAATCGGGATTTGGGTCTGCAACTGTATAAAATTCAACCAACCCAGGAACTTAAGGTAAATGACCATAGACAACGCCGTGTATTCACTGATTGGGTTCTGGAGCAGTTGGAAGTTGACCCAAATTTTGACCAAAAAAAATATCTTAACCAACGAGGCCCATTTTAGGATGAATGGATAGTGAACAAGCAAAATTGTCTGATTTGCGGCCATACCACTCCATAAGAGATACACCAGGACCAAATGCATCTCGAGAAAGTCACTGTTTGGAGCAGATTTTGGTCTGGCGGAATCATCGGACTGTACTTCTTCCAAAACGAAACTGGCGCTACGGATCGATGATAAAAAACTTCTTGTGGCCTAAACTAGGTGTTATGAATATCGATAACATGTGGTTCTAACAGGGCAGCGCCACATGCCACATTTCACATGCCACGATGGACATTCTCGCGCGGCGGTGACGTCAATTGGCCACCGAGATCATGCGATTTAATGCCTTCAGACTTCTTCTTTTCAGGCTATCTTAATTCGCAAGTATTTGCTATTAAACGGAAAACAATTGACGCACTCAAAGTCAACATAACAAATGTCGCCCAGCAAATTCAGCCCGATTTATGCGACAAAGACATTGTAAATTGGACCTCCCGAATGCGTGCCACCAAGCGAAGTCGCAGTGGACATTTGAATGACGTTATATTCCATACTCAATGTCGTAAAACTTCCAAATAAAAAGAAAATTTAATGGAAATCTCACACACAACATGTTTTGTTTACATTTTGAAATTGAGCATCCTTATTGAAAGACCCTTTCGAAAAAAGGAAATTCGTGGGTTGAAATAAAAGAGTCGACAATGAAAGGTTCCTGGAAATAATTATGCCCACAAATGATGAGTGATTTTATAAATTCAAAAGAAACTCTGGAAACGATCACAGATGAAATAGTATAATGAATTAAGTAAACTTGGACGACTTTCGAACATTCACTTCACACAAATGTTCATGAACCAATTATGTACGACAGTCGAGGGCCTACTGTACAAAGCAAAGCAAACATAACCTCCAAACAAAAATACAAACATTAATGTATTTATTGTCATTCAACCGAAAACAATTTTTTTTAATGCTTTCAGTGTGATAATACGCGTATATCAGTCATATGGAATAAATGAAAATAATACAAAATCCTCAGTGAAATTATAAAAGTGATGTTTTTTGACTATCGATTATTTTGAACAGTTAAATCTATTCCTTTACCTGACAGCCTTTTTTGTGGTGGAAACCAACAACTATGATATTAATGATAGGTTGGGTAATTGCACTCATTTTATATAAATTATATGGATTTTAAAACATTATTACACAGACGGTTTCATTATTTCGGCGAACACGAATATAGGACAAACTGGTGACAGACCGAAACAAATTCTAAATTCTGACGATTCTGACAGCTCATTGAGCTCTGTAGTTTTTACATATCTTTTTTCTTCTTCTTTTAATTTTAGCTTTTAAGTGCTACCAATAGATATTATATGATTTTATGAAAAACTATAATCATTTTTATTCCGAAGAACATTTTTCCATAATTTTTTACAAAAAGTAGGAGAGACCGGGGATGAAAGGAACGCGGGATGATAGTAACAAACGATTTTTTTTAATAATTACTTTTCTTGCGGAGACATTTCTGCTACTATTTAAGTTTTTTCTACTCCTCTCTCACCTCGATAATGCCCGCGCCGCGGGTTTGTGTTGAACGGTTGTGAGTAAATCGTATAGGTGTCGGTAAAATACAAGAAAAATACGTTTTTGATATTTTTTCAATATTCGTATTTAATGATTTAGTATGAAAATGTATATTTACGTTTTATATCACAAATAATCTACCTCTAAATCATATTTCTCATAAAGATTTAATTGTCCGATTTTGGGAATTCAAGAATGAGAGATGAAAGTAACAACTTGTTTCTTATACCCGATTATGCAAACAATTTCTCGTATCAGGTTTAATTTGTTTTTTTTTTTTAATCACAAATTTCAGGTTTCGGTAGAGAGAATAGAACGACATATCAATAGAATAGAATACCTAATATGCAAAAAGGAAAACTGATAGAGGCCAGCAGCGCCCGAGATGCTTCTGAGATTGCCCTACTCTTACAGTCAATACTATAGGCTTTCATTTCCACCAAACTCTGCTGCTATATTGCCTTTTCTAATTACTTTAACAGCTTATACTACAATGGCATTTACATCATGTACGGATGTCGCTAATCCACCGAAAATGATTTGTAACTTATCTGTGCCATTTACTTCATCATCTAATCTGGGCATTCCGTGAACATAATTTATCAATTTAGCCGTTCTATCTACTTCTTCAATTACTTCGCAAAGTTCACACCAAAAGCAGCTACCCGCAAAAACAATGGGAAAAATTTGTAGAAAATTGGGAATGACAGACTCAAAACTAGAAATTCAGAAAAAAGAAGCAAGAAAACGGAAGACCACACCGGTCAAAACATCTGGGCTGAGTGACGAACAGAATATTAACCAAAAAAAATTGCCTTCAAAAAAGTATAAAGAGAAAAACAAAAAGATGAAGGCTATGTATGCTTGTCGAAATATTTTTTTATAAAATTCCTATATTTGGCGCCATTATTTACTTTATTATTACTTTTAGGATAACTTCGTTTTTTCCCACAAATTATTAGGCTGTGGAATTTATGCTTAATTAGATTTTTTTTTATCCTTGTGGCGGGTCGACAACGACGGCACGAGCCGAACATTGCCGAACGCCGACGTAGAGCGTACGAACGGGCCAAACCGACCTGGAGAAAACTACCGGATTCCGACCTCACCGCACGCGTCTTCGAGGCACAAAATTACCGCCAATTTAGATTTACCAACTTCATTTTATTTTGCCTAATATAGTTATTAGAATCCTTCTTTCAATGTGTTAGCTTCAGTAGTTTAGTTTCGTGAATAAATCTTTGTGTAAAACGTAAGTACCCTGTTTTACTTGCTCTCATTCTGTGCACCCACATAACTTTGTACATCACAAAATTAGGCCACCAACTAGGTGCCTACATAAAGGTGGTAACAACTCAACTAAAAGTGGTATACCCCGACGTTTGAACACGAAAACACAACATTAAACAATCAATCACGGTGACCCCATTCAAATTCCATAAAAATTGCGCAAAATTTCAGACAGAAATATCTTCGCTTGACAAAATTGTACAACAATTATTTTTTTTCGGTCGGTACATGAAAAATTTAAAATTTCATTTTTAATTTGATTGCACTTTTAATTTATTTGTAATTAATCAAGGTTAATCTATTTCAAGGTTAACTTATTGTAAGGTTAATTAATTTAGTATAATAGAATTATATTATAATAATTATAATATATAATAGAATTAGATTTTTCAAAGACCGAGCGAATCGAGTGAATTTTTCTGTCGGTAACAATCTTCAATGTAAATGTAACTAATGTAAATGTAATTAATGTAACTAGTGAATTGATTAAACTGTGATTAATTTCTTAACAATATTACTCGGCCGGGATTAATTCAAACAGGTGATTCATAATTTAACTAAAATTATTATAAACAAACATAATATAATACGTTCGAGCGACTCGCTCACCAAAAATCGCACGCCGAGTAATACATTCCTACAACACATATAAATTTTATTTATTTTTTTATTTTTCTTGAGTCGAACACACAAACAATTCACACGAACATTTACATAGGGTGCCAGATTGAGTAGAGGTACTTACAGGGTACCGGAACATAATTATTTTTGACAAATATTATATGGCGAGACAAGCGTGACGTAGGCATCCGAAAGTTTTCTCCTTGTGAACGCACTGCGGGAGTAAGTTTTTTTTTTACCAGCGAAATCTATCGGAAATATTTTTCAGCTGGCGCAGTCGTGCACAATACTTGCAATTTGTAAAATTTTATTTTTGTAAACAACTTGAAACTATCAAACAAACAGATATTCGGGCGGCTAAGCCGACGAATGTTTAACTTAGTACGTGGACATTAGTATCCATACTTTTTTTCTATATACATTATATCGTGTGACTGTACTATATATGTTTATATTTTTAACCTAGGCTATGCATGTTATTATGTGTTACAGATTTGAAGTTTTACCATAAACATTTTTAAACTTGATATATTGTACAACGGACAATCAAAAGGAATATTAATATTGAGGGGACCACTCAGGCTTGGAGAATACAAATACCTAATAGTTGGAAAATGTGTTCCGCCGTATGGTAAAATAATTATTTAAATTTTCTGTTTTTAATTTTCTTTTCTATAACTTGCACAGTACATACATAACAAATAGTGACTCTGACATTTAAAAAATAAATATTTTTGTTTGAAATTTAAATTTAAATTTAAATTTAAATCTAATAATTTAAACTTAACTTTTTAATACAACTACACTCATTATTGAATACTGTTATTTCAATATTTTAACTTATACTGTAATCATTATTACATACATTTTTCTGAATTTTTTTTTAAAAACGAATATTTTTAAACTGTAAACAATGGCTAACAAGGACAACACTGACTTGACAAATATCAACACAGCAAACAACATGTTCCACACGGATAGGATTAGCGTTAAACTACCACAGCTATGGGTGAACAACATCGAACTTTGGTTTAAACAGATAGAAGCACAATTCGAGTTGGCAAACATAGTTTCAGAAGACGCACGTTATAGTCACTTAGTGTCAAAACTTGAACAAGCGCACATAGAACAAGTTTCAGATATTTTACTCATGGAACCGAACCGAGCAAAATATACGAGGCTGAAGGAAGCTATAATCCAACGCATGGGCTGTCCACAGGACAGAAGGAGAGAAAAACTGTTTTCTTCCTTACAGCTTGGGGATCGAAACCCATCCAGCCTACTTAGAGAGATGCGGACGCTAGCAATAGGTTTACAAATAGACGAAACGACGTTGCAATACTTGTGGATACAACAACTGCCCAAGACGATCCAAGCGCATTTAGCCATAAGCGAAGATGACTGGGATAGGCAAGCGACGATAGCAGATCGCCTAATACAGGTGTACACACAGGATAATGTAGCGGTAGTAGGTACCAACAATAAAAATAACATTTGTAGTTTAGAACAGTCCGTACAAGCTCTAACCCATAAGGTAGAGAGTTTATTTCACACAATCAACAAACAGCATAGTCACAACAACAATAACAATAGATTCAAACACACAACAAGTAACAGCAGTAACAATTTCAATAACAACAAATACAACAACAATTTCAACAAAACAAGCTATAGGGCCAACGGAAATAACAAGAAAACTATTCTTTGTTACTTCCACACAAAATTTGGCGATCAAGCTAAGAAATGCGTCACACCATGTGAATTTAAACCGCATCTAGCTTCAAAAAACTAGATGGTCGAATCATAGCGGAGGCGGCTGATTCAACCAACACAACACGTCTCTTTGTTAAAGATCGTGATACCGGTGTGTCATACCTCGTTGACTCCGGATCGGAAATATCATTAATTCCTAGATCTTTACACAAACGCCATGGAGAAAAGTCTAAGCTAATTCTCTATGCAGCGAACGGGACTACGATCCAGAATTTCGGAGTTACCACGGTAACACTGAATCTGGGATGTAAACAAATGTTTACATGGAAGTTTATAATAGCGGATACGACACGCCCTATTATAGGAGCAGATTTTCTCCACAACTTCCACCTGTTAGTAGATGTTAGGAACAAACGGTTAGTAGACAATACAAACGGCAAGATAGTCAGAGCATTTGACATCTCCACAAACAACAACATAACATGTTCCATATCATTAACAGACAAAACCAACATTTACCACTCACTCATATTGAAGTATCCACAACTAGTAGATATCAATAAACCATACGCAGGGCTGGATAAACACAACACAATCCACCATATAGATACCCGTGGCAAACCCGTTATGTGTAAGACTCGTCGGCTGTCCCCAGAACTACTGAGGCAGGCGAAGCAAGAGTTCGATCACATGGTGGCTCAAGGTATTTGTAGACCCTCCAAGAGTGAGTGGGCCTCTCCATTGCATATGGTGAAGAAGAGCGATGGTACTTATCGCCCTTGTGGCGATTACCGTAGCTTAAACGCACAGACGGTACCTGATCGTTATTCCTTGCCACATATCCACGATATATGCAATGACTTATTTAACTGTAAAATTTTTTCCAAAATGGACTTACAACGAGCATATCACCAAATTCCAATTAATGAAACTGACATTAAAAAGACAGCTATAACCACACCATTCGGGTTATTTGAATTTGTAAGAATGCCATTCGGACTATCATGCGCTGCACAAACATTCCAACGTCACATCAACGAAGTCACAAGAGGTCTAGAAGGAGTACACGCATATATCGACGATATATTGATCGCTTCACCAGACGAAGAAACACATGTGGAACACTTAAAAGCTTTGTTCCAGCGACTTCAAGATCATGGAATGGTGGTAAACCCATCTAAATGCGAGTTTGCCAAGAAAACACTGTTATTTCTTGGTTATGAAATTTCGGCTGAAGGCATCGGACCCTCGCCAACAAAAGTGGAAGCCATCACGAACCTCAACAAGCCAGAAACCATTAAGCAGTTGAGAAGATTCTTGGCCATGGGAAACTTCTACCGAAGATTCATACCACGAGCAGCACACAAATTGATACGACTACACGATTACCTCAAGGGAGCAAAAAAGAATGACAACAGAAAAGTAGAGTGGAACGAAGTCACTACACACGATTTCGAAGAGGTCAAGAACTCGCTGATCAACGCCACTAAGCTTAGCTACCCAGAGGAAAGCAGCAAGATGTCAGTGTGGACAGACGCCTCAGATTACGCAATCGGAGGCGTGCTACAACAAACCACAGACGGCATCAACTACAAACCGATAAGTTTCTTCTCAAAAAAGTTGAACAAGGCTCAGTGTTCATATAGTACGTACGACAGGGAACTACTAGCCATTTTTGAGACTGTAAGGTACTTTCAACATTATCTGGAGGGCAGAGAATTCTGTATATACACGGACCATAAACCACTACAATTCGTGTTTAGAAGGAAAAGTCACGACAAAGAAAGCCCCAGACAACTCAGATATCTAGACTACATCTCACAGTTCAGCACGGACATCAAATACATAAAAGGAGAAGACAACGTCGTCGCCGATACCTTATCAAGAATCGACATGATCGAACAAGAGGCAAACATATCGTTCGAAAAGATCCATAAAGAACAAAGGCAGGACAACGAACTACTCGCACTCTTGGACGACAAGAACACTGCTCTGAACCTGATCAAAACCAACATGCAGGGACAAGAAATCGTCTTCGATCTCAACAAAGGCAACATGCGACCGTACATCCCAAAAACGCTACAGAGATCTTTCTTCAACCAAGTGCATAACCTCAACCATGCAGGAGCCGACGCCACGACCAAGACCATCAGTCAAAGAGGCGTCTGGAAAAATATGAAAGCAGACTGCGCAGCTTGGACGAAGGCCTGCATACCCTGTCAGAAGAGCAAAGTCAACAAACACACGAGGACACCGATCATCAAGATCGACATGCCGAGACAGAAATTCTGCGTGGTCCATGTCGACCTCATCGGACCTTTTCCACCATCAGAGGGACTGAGGTACTGCCTCACATGTATCGACCGATACACTCGATGGGCGGAAGTAATCCCTATCGCAGATATCCAGACCCACACAATCATCAGAGCCATCTGGGACAACTGGATTGCGAGATACGGCGTACCGGAGAAAATTATAACTGATCAGGGTAGGCAATTCATGTCTACGGACTTTAACTTGTTTTGTTCCAGATCAGGCATAGCACACTCCAACACGACGCCTTACCATCCACAAAGTAATGGCATGATCGAGCGATTTCATAGAACGCTGAAGACGGCCATTAAAGCTCACCACCCTGTTCCGTGGACAAAATCGATCAGCACCATACTACTCGGACTGAGGGCCACACTGCGCACGAATGCAGAGCACTCAGTAGCAGAGATGCTGTATGGGTGCAAACTAAAGTTACCAGCAGACATCCTGGAGCAGACGAACGACTACATTGACCCGGACTCCTACACTAGGCAACTGGTAAATTTCATGCAAAACGTCAAACCAAGGCCAGTCGAGCACCACAATAAAGGTAACGTTTTCATCCACCCGGAACTAAAGAGAGCCACACACTTGTTTCTGAGGGACGACAGAGTGTACAAACCCCTGATGCCGAACTACAAGGGGCCCTACAAGGTCATCACCAGGGCGGAAAAGACGGTAACACTGGACGTGGATGGCGAACATAAAAAGGTTTCGCTGGACAGGTGCAAGCCGGCGTTCCAGACAGCGGAAGAACGAGCCAGTCCAGCAGAAACGGAAACACCAACAGAACAACCGGCATACACAACGCGTAGCGGCAGGAGGGTGATACAGCGTCAGTTTTGAAAAACAGATTTCAAAACTTGGAAGGGGGCTGTGTGGCGGGTCGACAACGACGGCACGAGCCGAACATTGCCGAACGCCGACGTAGAGCGTACGAACGGGCCAAACCGACCTGGAGAAAACTACCGGATTCCGACCTCACCGCACGCGTCTTCGAGGCACAAAATTACCGCCAATTTAGATTTACCAACTTCATTTTATTTTGCCTAATATAGTTATTAGAATCCTTCTTTCAATGTGTTAGCTTCAGTAGTTTAGTTTCGTGAATAAATCTTTGTGTAAAACGTAAGTACCCTGTTTTACTTGCTCTCATTCTGTGCACCCACATAACTTTGTACATCACAAAATTAGGCCACCAACTAGGTGCCTACATAAAGGTGGTAACAACACGACTAAATCCTCTTCTACTTTCGCAAAGCTAAATCAAACTACTACGTTATTTTATGTATCATTTATGGATTATGTATTTTTTTCTGATTATTTTATGTCGTAAAATTTATAACATTCACACACACCACAGAGTTCTTCATTTTGGTAAATAAATATCATAAGTATGGATATTTTTTCACATCCTTTTATATTGTTTTAGTTGCCAGGTTATGGAGTTTTCCCCATTTTTCGTTTTCTCAAGTAGAGAAAAAAATCTAAAAATATTATTTCTTTATCCCCTTTCTCCATTTCTAGAACTGTTAAATTATTTTGCATCATATGAAGGTGTCATATTTAGTGTCATGTTTTCTCTTTCTATAACAATGTATTTTAGGTAGTGGAATCCGGGCAAATCAACAAATATTTGGATGTTCTCAAAATATTGTTGATTGAACAAACTGGTATAAGAAGTACAAAAAAATGAAAAGTATTTCCAGGCATTCCTAGTTAGGTGAAATAATTCAGACTTATAATTCACACCTACATTGGTAAAGGTTTTGGCTCTTACTGGCTTTTACTTCGCAAAGGCCAACAGATGGAAAAGTTGAGGAAAAATGGATGGTCAAACATAGGCAGAATGGTGACTGTTACACAATGTGCAAATATAAAATATTTAAAAAAATAATTCCTGCTTAAAAATATTTTCCCTGCTGCAATAAATTTCAAACTAATATATTCTTTATAAAAATACTGTACATTGTTTTATTCGACAAATACAGTACAGGTAAACGCCGTTTTAAACCGGGGTTCCGTTCCGAGACACACCGGAGTAAAAAAAATCAGCATAAAATGAACACAAATATAAGGTTTGGTTCTGTGTTAAAATTCTAAGAACAATCTAACATGTTTATTTAATACAACATATTCTATATATATTTCAAATAAATTACAAATGTTTTTGATACAAGTTTATGTTTAGTAAGTATGTTTTTAATATAAGCAAAAATTAAGAGTTAAAATTAATAACTTTTAATTTTAACTCTTAATTTTTACTTATTCATACGTACATCTACTACCTGCACCTAATTAATTATTGTTGGTTGTGAATTTTTACTAAGAAATATAAATGTTCATGGAAGCAGAGAGAGAGGGGAGGAAAGTATAGTTGGAGCTATACAATATCTTCTCCCTTTTATGTACTTTTTATTTAATATTTATATATTTTTAGAATTTGAATATTTTTCCCCCTCTCCTCCTGCATTCATAATAAATTAATGAGAAATCTGTAATTGGTCTTACTTTTTTTAATCGTTCTTTTGTACCTTGTATTTATATAAATACTATGATCTCCTTAATAAATAAACACAGTTTAAATTCGTTTACAAAATAAATAATAATCTCTTGATATAAATAATGAATTTTTAATAATAAATACTAACTTACCAGTTTGTCGGTACTAAATTAAATTCTCACACTTTTTTGAAAAAACTACCAATTTCATTTGCTTTGATTGTTGCTTCCTTTCTTGCAGAATCATAGCATAAACTACAAATATTTTAATATTCTTTTAATTTTGATAATAATAAAATAAAAACTTTAATCATACCTTTTTATTTTTCTTAAAAACAAAATGAAAACTCTGAAACAATTTCACACACACAATAGGCTGCTCGCGTACACGGTAATATAATAAAACTTCCTGTAAAAGTGTGTCTGCTATTAGAATCGCGGCGCCTAATGCTGCCTGGTGTCGAATCCCACCGTAATTGTAAATCGGCGTAAATCGAACCCGTAAAGTAACCCTTTTATAAACAATGAAACTACAAAAATGTTTTTTTTAAATGTATTTGTATAGGTAAGCGGCAAATTAAAAAGTTCATACATATTTTATTTACAAAAAAATACGACATGGGAGGAAAACAACGGTTTTAAATATATGCAAAAAATACTAATTGCTTTTATTTAAATAATCCATAAACAAAACACATACTAGAAAAATGAAATAATAAAAAAAAAACAATGGTAAACTTACAGCAAAATATTGCAATCAATAATTTGACAACTAAATAATATTTTAAGCATTTATAATAAATAAATTTAATACAATATTGTTTTTGGAAAATAAAAGCTAGACTGTTAATAAATTATAAAATAATAAAAAAGTAACTTTCAAATAATCCTAATAAATGTTTTAGAATGCGAATGGTTTTTAAAAAATTGGGAGTTGAATGCTGTTAATCCTTCCCTTACTGTGCTAAAAAAAACACTCGCCTTGCTGTGCTGTGTAGTCAATACACATGCAAAAATGAGAGCTATAAAATCTGAAAATTTTATATTCATAGGCAAATTCTTGAGGAATATGGATACCTTTTTTAAAAATTTTATTCAGAAAATATTAATTAACATTTTTAAGAAGCCTGCAAAATAAAGTAAATTTTAGTTTTAAAATAAATATCTAAAGATTCTTATCTCAGTATTTACATTACGTTAAATGAATAAAACAGATAATAATATGGTATCTTTTGAGTAGTTAATTTTTTTTCTGACAAATTATTATTACATTTCATCTTGGACAAAGTGGTTTTATTAAAAATGAAAAGAACTTTATATAGACATATATACACAAATAGGAAAAATATTACTATATTTATGTACTTTGCTTCCTGTTAATTTGGAATAAAATGAAATCAAAATATAACAAAAATATCATTTTTCTTTTTATTGTTTGCAAATACATAAGTGTAAATGGAAAATTTGAAAATCAACTTTGTGGGTATCTCACTTATATTATCATTGTATATTTCAATATTTTCTTTTAGTCAAAATATTATGTATTACAATTTAGTTGGTAATTGAATGCAATAATACTAATAATCATCTAGTGTCGAAATTCTGATTAACATTTTGAATTATATGAAAATTCGATACACAAACAATAAATATTATGTATATATTTATGTATTTACAAACACTTAATTAAATATAGGTACTAGTTAAATATGAGGCTAATATATTATTAAGTACACTGTACCACAAAAAATCACATAAAAGAACATTTATAATATGTAATAAACTTTTCATAAAAGTTAGATGACGTGATATAAACATTGCAAATGCATATAATTATACTATGTTAATAAGACAGTATGTTAAAAAAAGAGAAGAAAACAATAAAAACCGGAACTGCAGCTGATTTTTATGCTGTCAACACCAAAATCTTAAGTGGCTTGTTTTGTGAAGAATACTATAATTGAGTACTGCTGCTTTTAATGTGTTTTCATAGGAGGAAATTCATAAAAACACCAGCGCCCTCAATTATTTGCAAAATTTATACTATACATTTTTTATTTACCCAAAGAAAACAAGTAAACATAAAAAATTTTCAAGAAAAAAGTAATAATGGAAGCCAAAATTAAAAACCACATGTACTAACAAAATCGAATAATACAATTTTAATTTCAAAGTGGGTTTACAAGATTCTTAATTAATATAAGGCTATAAGAAAAGAAACAAAATTGATTTGTGAAACTTGGAATGGTTGTGAAAATTAAAAAAATAATCATAATAATATAGCGCAAAACACAACTACACTCGAGGTCTCTTATTTTCATTTCCCATTCTTTTAAAAGGCGAGTCGTCGCTTTCCCTTTTGGTGCCCGATGGAGTAACAGATGGATTCGACAACTTAAGCATTTCCACATCTTTGAAAATCACTTGAGCGCCTCCTCCGCAAGTTGGAACAATGTCACCCTAGAAGAGAAATAATGGTTTATAAGTCATTCAATGATTACGACGGTGGATGAATTATGTAATTATTGAATAAAAAAAATAATAAAACTCACATATTTTTATTACAATTAACTACTTGTGAGATTAAAAAATTCGCCATAGAACTATAGATAATTTTGAAGAGGTAGTTTGAATAAATCTTAAAATAAACTATTCGGATTACGTTCTTAAATAGTTTATTTATTTGATAAACGCCCAGAGGGCTCTTACAATACAGTTAAAAATACATAAAGCAATTTAGAAAATAACATAAAATAAAATCAGAACTATTACACTAAACATGTAATTAATTCTAAAAAAAGGAAAAAAAATTAAAAGAAGTTGAATTGTGTTCTCAAATATTGAGAAGTAGGGGTGGGTAAGACCCTGTAACCGAAAAGATATGTGTAGCTTGATCTGTATCTTTAAAGTGACTGAATCTTTTAAATAGTTCAATTGAACGAATGTATCTTTAGCTCGTTTGGCTCATTTAGGTCATCATATCTCCGCATCTTTCACATTTTCATATCATTTGTATCATCGTATCTTTCGTATGATTTGTTTCTTGGTTTCTTTTGAGTCTCTAGTTCGTTCAGTTCTTTTGATCACTTGAGCGGAATGTGTGCGAGTACGAGATAGAAGCTAGATTTCTGCACGTCTAGCAGCTACAAAACGAATGAATGTTCGAAATTCTAGCTTCCTTATAGTGCTTGAAATAATTTAATATATTTTTAAACTATTTAAAAAAAGTCAAAGTTTTTTTTTCAAAATTATTTTTGAATTACGTAAATAATATATAGTCAGCCTCACGGGGCAGTAATCAGTGCATTTGCCTACGCCTGCGACATGGTTGACATGAAATATTTAATTAAAAAAGATGCTTAACACTAAAACATTTCAAAGTCCCTGGACTGACAAGTGAAGCGTAAGACTGATCATCATACCTTCATGTAAAAAAATATATCGAGAATCACTGCGATTGGTGTACCAATGCAGTGTCGTATCCACCATTAGGTGCGGAACGGGAATTATGATAAAATAATATATGTATATTTTAAAAAATGATTGCTGGTTTTGTATGGAAAAATATGAATTATTTCTTATATTTTTAGTAGGGTTTATTAACAAAGAGAATATTTGTTTACATGTACAAGTATTAAGCTTTATAGTTAGTTTTATTTATTTTGAGATGATAGGGGACAAGTGTTTACAAGAGTAGCTCCTGAATACATTTGAAATAAATACAAAATAGAACAATAAATCTCAATCTGCCATAGTTTTATCGTGCTGTTTGGATTTGGACAATTCATATTAATTGGGCCTACGTGTTCAACAAACACACACTTGTACACTTCGGAAATGTTTATAGATAGAGAAAATGACTATGTATGTGTGGCCTCAACTTAAAATAATTTATCTATACTTAACCTATCTACTAACTACGCATACCATATGGTGACACGGAATACGGACACAGTGGTTGCAAATGAATGAATTAAATGAGCTAGAGATATAAAAGATACGAATGATACAAAAGATACAAAGATCAGAACGAAGCGAAGATCCATTTAGTTCAACGCTCTTTTCGTTCAGAAACTAACTGAACGAGATGAAAGAAACATATTTCTAGTTCAATGTTCTGACAATGTCAGTATGACCGGGTCGTTCGCGAACTACACATGTCTATTGAAAAGAATCTTCATCATTCCTTTTCTACACCTAATGGTGCATAGGGCACTGCATTGGCACACCAATCGCGGGTGAATCTTGATCATTTTAGAGAGTAAGATGATCAGCATCATACTTCAGGTACCAGTCTAGGGACTATGAAATATTTTTAGTGTAAAACCACCTTTTAAAAAAATATTTTATACCAACCATGTCGACGCGCTGACCATTGCACCACAAGGCCGAGAAGAATACGATAATGAAGTGCATTAATTACAAACTAACTGGTGTAAGAAGAAGCATGAATGATGGATGAATCCCAACCACATCTATAAAAGTTTTAGCTCTTTTACATCACAAAAGTCGACAGATGAACGAGTCGAGGAAATGTGGATGTTTAAACATAGGCAGAATGGTGAATGTTAGACAGTGCGTAAAGTGGCCCCATACACCAGCTCAAGGTTCAGTTCATAAGCACTAAAAATGCCTAGACTTCCATATTCCCTTCTCAAAAATGTTATCTTTTTCTGTTGCAATAAATTTAGACATTCATTATCATTTAATTATTTTTATTTAATGTAACCCAACTTTTTTTTCTTGAACACTGATTCTACGAGTTCAAAAGTTTTTCATAAATTAAAATATATCTATTATTGTTATTAAAAACATTTTTCACTTTGTGGTATGACATTTTACATTTATTTGTTTATAAATTTGTATAAACCACTTAATTTTTTTAAATTACACTTCGACCGGTTTCGAGGTTACTACCTCATCGTCAGGAATTTAACTAACTTATAATTACACGCGTTGCTATTTATATAATAAAATATTGTATGAAAGAGACAGAAAATTGAAAGAAAGAGAGAGAAAGAAGATAAAATAAATCATAACGGGAATAGTTTTAAAAGAGTCCGAGTCCTCTTTTAAAACTATTCCCGTTATGATTTATTTTATCTTCTTTCTCTCTCTTTCTTTCAATTTTCTGTCTCTTTCATACAATATTTTATTATATAAATAGCAACGCGTGTAATTATAAGTTAGTTAAATTCCTGACGATGAGGTAGTAACCTCGAAACCGGTCGAAGTGTAATTAAAAAAAAAAAATAAGTGGTTTATACAAATTTATAAACAAATAAATGTAAAATATATCTAAATTTATTTCAACAGAGAGGGAAAATTTTTTGAGAAGGGAATATGCAAGTCTAGGCATTTACAGGGCTTATGACCTGTCATTGGCTGGTTTAAGTGGCCACTTTACACACTGTGTAACATTCACCATTCTGCCCAAGTTTGAACATCCATATTTCCTCAACTCCTCCATCTGTTGACTTTTGTGAAGTAAAAGAGCTGAAACCTTTATCACGTGGGTGAGATTCATCCGGCTGAACCAAATCACCTACTAGGCAACGCCTGAAAACAATTTTTCAATTTTTATACTTCTTCTTTTACCAGGTAGTAATTCAACAACGTTTGAGTATGTCCAAATGCTTGCAGACTGGCTGGATTTCCTCCCTAGGGAGTTGTTCATATTTAAATTTATTTCAACAGAGAGGGATGGTGAATGGTGAATGTTACACAGTGTGTAAAGTGGCCACTTAAACCAGCCAATGACAGGTCATAAGCCCTGTAAATGCCTAGACTTCCATATTCCCTTCTCAAAATTTTTTCCAAAAATTGTCAACTTCTTTGCGTCCTCCCAAGTCGGGTTCTCGTCCCGAAGTTCTGACATAAACTGCCGTTGAACAGTCAGCAGTGGACGTCTAGGACGTCAAGAACCTGATGCCCTGTTAAGTAGGC
Organism: Micrasema longulum; assembly: GCF_059751315.1. NCBI lineage: Eukaryota > Metazoa > Arthropoda > Insecta > Trichoptera > Brachycentridae > Micrasema > Micrasema longulum. The sequence goes on from NW_028277544.1 coordinate 580,539, forward strand.
AAGCGTGGTTAAGGCTCTCAGAAGGCATCAGCAGTGTATGGCTTAGCCAACTGTATCGCCTCCGATTGACGACAGTTGTCACCGGAGTTTGCTGCGTCCGTTCTCTTATTACTTCATTCCTAACAAAGTTCTGAGACACCTATTCTCAAAACTTAGATTTTTGCTGTTTTGGGCCCCAGTGAGATGCCACAATTTGCATCCGTAGAGGAGAATAGGTGTTTTGCAGGGGTTACATAGGCGGCATTTGGTTTTTACTGAGTAAATATCCGATCTACAGGCAGCCTTTTTACTGTTGAATGTGGTGCTTGCTACTTCTAGTTCTTTTTGAAAGCTGTGATTTTCTGTAACATATACTCTCAGGTATTTGACCCTTTCGATGATTTAGTTTGACAGAGTCAGGGGATTTTGAGCATCAAGGCACGAAGTATTACACAGTACATGGATTATTGCAATATTGATTTTTAAACCCATGCATGTTGAGTACCTATTTAGCTTATCTACAGTGACCTGAAGACCCCCGACTGAATCGTCAATTATAACCGCATCATCGGCATACTCTAGGTTGCAGAGATTTTGGAAGGGGGTGGTGGATATTCCTCAATCTAGTGGAATTGTTTTTCTAAGGATGAAGTCCAAAAGGATTATAAAAAGGAATGGTGCAAGACGGTGGCGACCTCAAACCAATCTGTGATAACATCGTTAATTCTGATTCGGCATTCGCTACTTGAGGTAAGGGCTTTAATAAGTTCAATTAGTTTTATAGGCATCCCATATGCTTCTAGTATTTTCCGGAGTGGAGGTCTATGCGGACTATGGAATGCTTTTTCATAATCTATAAAGCACATAGCCAAGGAACTATTCTCCTAAGTTCCTTGTTCTCCTGTAGAATACAGCGAATGTTGTGGATATGATCCGCACATGACCTACCAGGTAGGAAACCCACCTGGTCGCATAATGGGTCCTCGAACTTGTTGCAACTAAGTAGCATGACGCCACGATAGTTATCACAGTTCAATGGATTCCCCTTTTTATGCAATGCGGTGATCTCCCCGTTCACCCAGTCTTTTGGGCACCTCTCTTGTTTCCACACTTTGGTCATTAATTTGAGTTAAGGGCCAATAATGCCTGTGATACTACTTTTGAGAAATTCCGGGTGTATATCGTCAAATCCAAAAAATCTCATAACATGGTAAAATTTTACAAGATTAAAGCTTTACAATTTGCCCACTTGATGGCTGTATGACACACTAACACTTATTTGAAAGCGGCTTATATGACACACTGATGCTTATTTGCTTCCTTATGACAATTGAGATTTTCCTTAAAAGATGTAGCATTTTTTAAGACAATTGTAAATATATACAACACATCGGCATAGCTATAAAGCATGAAAAAAAAGTTATCAAGACCACATGTTAATTTAATTTTAGGCTCTCCTGGAAATTGTGCTTTTATTTTATCGGATGCGCGATATCTGATATGGAGTGAAAAGCTACTGATTTATTGGTAAAAATGGATTTAGTACAAACCAGTTATTTTTGTGAGAAACCATAGACTATGTATTAGTAAAGACATTGAATTGAAGGTCTTTTAAAAAGAGAATAATAGATGTAAGGTTAAGCAGTAATGTATCAGAAAATATATAAAATTGTTTAATATCTTCAAAGATTTTACAACCTCCAATGTTTAAATACACACCTATAGGAAGGAGAGTTATTTATATATTTTGATCACTTATCAACCTCCAATTATAACATGCATATTTATATAAAGTAGGTTAGTGATGTTACCTTATATAATTTAGTTTCAAGTTCACCATCTGTATCCTGTTCCTGAGAAAGCAGACAGTAATTTGATGTCTTGGAGTTTGTAATATCCTAAAATGAACATGTTAGCACATTTTATACATACATATATAAAATAATGTGTATGAACAGAGCAGAGGACCCTTAACCAACAGAAATAAGTGGTAAATTGAACAATAAATATGATGTGTATGTTTATGATAGTAATGAGATTATTGAGGATTAGTTTGTAGGAACGACAGATTGTTTCTGAAATTTAAAACTTGAATCCCATTCAATTACAATTTGTACCCCGAATACATTAAACGTGAAAAAACATGGCAACCCTGGAAACGATTGACGATTGTAATCATGATTGCCACAACAATATAAAATTGTTATAATTTATTGACTATTGCAAACGCGTGGTCACAAACCTGTGACGTTGCAAAGCAGTTTATTTTTATTTACACCATTATCATTCTGTTTTTAAAACATTTTCGAGAAACTTGTAGTGCAATTAAATGATCTAATTTTTACCATGTATAAGAAAAGCATTGAACTTCCTCATTTTAAAAGTATTGTTAGTACCTTAATGTTTAAAAGTTTAGTGACTGATTTCCTGTTTGGTAGGTAAGGTTGCATCACAGTACCCATAGGTACAGTAGGTTTGGGTAAATGTTGCAGCCAGCGATCCGAGCCACCCGCATCGGCAGACAGAGATCTTCGGTGGCGAGGATTGGACACAGCAAAACCCTGGGAACACACATACAGGAATTAGAACATAATTTGTTAGCATAACTAGCAGCATAACTAGCAGCATAACTAGCAGTTTGTTAAATACAAATATGTTGTTTTTCTCACTTTAGAAAACAATTAGAAAAGATAAATAATATAACGTTAAAAAATCAATATTTACATTCGTATGATTTTCCCAAAAATAGGAGTAGGTAAAGGATTGCATTTTATTTTTGATTATTAAACATTTTTAGTAAAGGACTGTTATTTAAATCTTTAAAGTAACTTGTTGTTTGGTAAGATTTAAAATATTTAGTGTTTGTTTATTTATAAGCCTTGACAGAGGAACAGTCATGTTCTGAAACCGATCGGCATATTAAATTAATTTTAGTGATTTTACACAAACTAAATGTGTGACAGGCGCCGTGGCACAGTTGGTTAGACGGTTAACTGTAAAACCGGCATCGCGGGTTAGATTCCAGCCAGTTGCAAGAAAAAAATTCTAGAAAGATTTTTTTCTCAATTGGTCTGGGTATTGTGGTGAATTTTTCTTAACCTCTTTCCATATCCCCTCTTTCCCCCCTGCTGACAAGCTTCTAAATAGAGGCTTAGTGGGTTAATCCTAAATATGGATTTTATTAATAAGAAAAGATTTTTTTCTAAGAAAGTGAGTTGAGGCCGTTTTACATTAGGCATAAAATAGTACAAGATCTTTTTCACACTTTTTTGAACAATAATTATTGTGCCAAATCTTGGGCCATTTTACTAGCTGTTTTACATTAGGCAGTTTCTTGCGCGTAAGCATGCGCAGTATGTAGTGTTCGAGGCTATTACAGACTACAGGCTGTATGACATTTGACAGTTCGCAAACCGAGCTATTTAGTGACGACGCCGTTACTGACAACTAACAATATATTATTATTTTTGCGATCAACAACCAACATACCGTAGTAAGGGGCTACTTTGCTCCAAAATTGGCTCCACATTTGTAAAAATTGTTTGCATTTTTCAAATACGAGTATTTGGATCTGGCCATAATATTTAAGTGAATAAAAGAACTCTTTACTTTTAGCTGAGATGATTTGAAAATAAAAATGAGCTGTTAAGTCACGATTTTTAAAACTTTTATTTTGGAGCAAAGAATGCATTGAACGCGGGAAACTTTGCTCCATGATTTCTTCAACTTAGAGTTGCTTTTATTTCTGCCACAGAACATTGTCTCATATTACGTCTCTAACATTGCTCTACTCAGAGATATACAAAGTTTAATAAAAACACAGTTTTAGCTTTTAATCAGGTGTATTTTTATTCATATAAATTTTAACTAAGCTTTGATTATGCTTTTTATTTGAAACTTTTTAAAAATATTATAATTTTTAATCTTATATGGGTACCTAATACAAAGTCTCACCAACAATTATTAAAAACACAATATTAAAATCACAATACAATTAAAAACACAATAAAAAATAGGTATAAAGCCCATTTTAGCGAGAAAATGTAATAATATTAGTTAACATTATCTAAGTTCCCCATAATTGGTCCTATTCAGGAACGGAGAAAAATTCTCGTCTTTAATTTTTTTTTGGTGGGCACATACACCCTAATACATCGCCCTATTTGTAAGCCATTTCATCTGCAGGCTTTGGCCACTTCCAGCTTTTAACTGATCTTTGCATGGCAGACACAACGGAACCTTTTTTTTCTAATTTTGTTATGACACTGAATTATAGGCTTTTGCGACAATTCTTAAATCAAATTCAGTTCATGGAAAACCATACTCTCCCAATAATAGAATGCACTCTGAAAAGTGGTTTTCTTCTTCCTCAGTAAATATTGACGGAAACCCATGTTGATTAACTGGATTTATGATCTCTTCAACTCCCTTTTGAATAAAACACATTCAAAGAAAAATGCCGTGAACTTTTACTTGTATTGTAATAAATGGATTTTTATCTGAATTAATCAGATTAATTCAGTTCGGCAGTTCAAGTCAGAACTATGGGACGCGAACCTTATTCGGGAGTATGCGTAGGAACTGGCAGCTGACAGAGAGATGCATAAAGGCTCTTTGTGGACACCATATGATCCGACAAGGAAGCGGACATAGAATGATGATGATTAACATTATTTAACACAGCGTTTTTAAATCACGGTTTTAAATTTTGAAAAGAAATGCTTGTTAAAAATTAAATGTTTTTTTAAATTTCACTGACTAATTATTCTCTCATTAACTTTGATTTATATCTCTTTACTTATTTATTTAGTTTTATTGTTAGTTTTTACTCAATTTGTGTATTGCATAAATAAAATTACACAAGCAACAACAAATTATTTAATACGCCTTGAAAATTGAATTTGACAGATGACGGTTAATAATATAATAGTAGGATGCGCGTGCAGATATTGGCTCAAATATTGTTTGAAAAATAGGACGTGTTTTATGTTTTTGGAATTTGGCCACATATTTCATCCAATTTGTGTATTTACGACACAATATTTATTGGAATTGCTGTTTAAACGTGGACAATGGTCAAGTCAAGGGGCAGAACAATATTGTATTGTCCACATGTAAACGGCCTTTAATTATCAGTTCAATCATCCGTAATATTGCTTTTGTTGGAATGACACAAAGTGATGTTTCTAATATCTGACCCATGTAGACCTGGCTTACTGTATCATAGTATCATAAATCTGTTTAGATATAGGTTAATTAACTTTGTTAAAATAAACAGAAATAATGCTTTGAATTTTATAATAATTGGCTGTGTAATATTAAATTTACTAATATGTTTTGAATTATCAAGACAAAAAGCACTTTGTGAAACATATCACGGATAACTGTAAGTTGAATAATTATATAGTCAAAATAATATGCTTAAATAAAAATTAATGCTGAAGCGAGAATGGTTTGAACTTACCGAGGAGTGTTTACAGATTGGTTTAGGAGACTGAGATGGTGGGTTGATAGAAGAAATTTCACTCTCAAGGGTTGGGGGATCTTCGAGTGGATTTAGTGGTAGGGAGGGTGTGGGTTCAACAAATATTTCAGAAGCAGTCTGTAATTTCGGAAACATGGTTGATAAGATAATAAATACACATAGTAATTTGAGTTGGAAACTTTAATATCCCCCATGAATGATCTTAATAGCAGAAAATTGACAATTTTAGATTACTAATAATCCAGTGATCGCCAATAGAAATACACTAGTCGACATTTCATTCGACATGAAGCTGTTTCTATCATTTTTAATTATTAACTACATCTCTTCCCAATTCACATAATGAATTGTCAGACCATCATGGTTTGACGATTGAAGAAGGGTGGTGGGGCATTAATGGACAAAGAATTGAGGAGGCCGGAAAGGGAGGCCTGAGTAAGGCTGATGATGATAATGAATTGTGGTGCTTTTACACTTGATTTTAAAAAACAACACTTTCATCATCATCAAACCCTAACGTGCACCTGATGATGCATAGGGCACTGCATTAGTAAAGAAAATGCAGTGAATCTCGGTCATGTATTACGGGAAGGTAAGGTGATCAGTCTTCCCTTTCAACCAGTCCAGGGGGGCAATTAGAAAGGCTATCTTCATCGATACATACCGAGATGGTATAATTAACTTCTGTACTATCTACCTCGGCAACCAATAAATGACACCGAAAATTTACACTGCTTTCCTTATTTAATTCAAATTTAAATTAGTTCTCATTAATATATTAAATAGGCTTATGTGATAAAAAGTGGCTACTTCAATGTGATTACAAACTCAAATAAATCCCAATTAAAGCAAAAAATGCTTTCTTGAATATCATCATCATCAGTGGCGCTACAGCCCGTTGTGGGCCCTGGCCTCCTCCAGAATTTGTCTCCATTCGTCCCTGCACCCCGCGGCTCTCCTCCAGTTCGACAGGCCGATCGCTCTAATATAAATTTCCACATTTTGCTTGAATATGACTTTTGACAATTACCAATATGGTATGCTCAACGTCGTAATGAAGGTATGTCATTTTAGTGCGTAGATATGTGTACCGTGGCATACGTGCCCCCTTGGTACATATCGATGTACCTACCCAAAATTTGAAGATAGATCGTTGGTAGTGTATCTTTGTAATTGCACGGGAAAATTTATCTTCAACTATGACATCGAGGTAAAGGTATGATGTCTTTAACTTAATCGCGGCCCAGGGACAGTCAAATATTGCAGTGGGAAACCACCTTTAAAACCAAAATATTCCCCGTAGACCCTTCACAAGAATCGAACTCAGGACCTCAAGCATGATAGGCAAACACGCCGACCACTACACTACGTTTCAAGTTTGTAACATTTGTAGAAAAGGACTATATTATACCCCTTGGGGAGTTTATCAAAATTGATATAAATTACCATGGAGAACATTTTTGAGAAGAGAATATGGAATTTTAGGCATTAACAGGGCTTATGATCTGTCATTGGCTAGTTTAGTATTAGATTGTTGTCTTATTATTAGGGTAGAAAACCGAATGCCCGTACAATCGGATGCTGCTGGACACATTCGGCCTGTCTTTCTCATGCTAATCCCATAATATCACAAACCTTACAAAAATAATAAGTACTTACTCGTTTTGAAGTTGGTGGTACAACAGTTTCAGGCTTTGGTGCACCTTCTGAAGACTTTTCAACTTCACTAGCGTTGTCTATTTCATTATTGCTGGCGATTCTACTATCTTCAGATGTCAAAATTTGTTTAACCAGGCGTAACTTATCATCTTTCTCTTGGATAGTTTTCTAAAAAGTAGAAGATAATTTTTTAAGACTAAATTCTATAATGCAAATAAAAATAACAATCATATTAAGCACTAAAGGAGAAGGGTCATGGCCCATACAAAATTTACCCAGGCCCGACACGAAAGAGACATATGCCAGTTTTTTTGTTAAATAAAGTGTAGCAGAAATGTGGAATTTTTATATTGAATATCAGTGGCTAACATAAAAATATATTGCCTCTTGTTTTTCTTCAGACCAAATACTAAAGCTATTTTTTATCCACTTTTACTAGCAAACCTATTAACTTTGGGCTCTTTAGAATCATCCTGATGGGTCCTATTTATTGCAGTTGGTAACGAGGGCTGGGTCAGATGATAAAAAACATGTAACTAAATATAATATTTTTATTAACATTCTTTAAATATAATTCTCAATATCTGTCAATACATAATCCACACTTAATGCGGGACGATTGAAGACATTTTGATGTCTAGCCCACCCCAGGTAATAATATATCATAATAATAATTCACTATCAAGCAATACGCTTAATCTAGGAATTTACTGTGATAAAACACACCAACTTCTGCAACGGGTAGATTCCATAAAATACCTTGGTGTTATCATTGATAGGAATTTGCGAGGGGAGGCTAGGGTCCAGTCACTGAACTCTAGGTTGGGAAAGCTGTGCCATCTATTCTGCTCTCTTAGAGACATTCTGGATATTGACACTCTCAGAAGTGTGTACTTTGCTCTGTTTCAATCCACGGCAACCTATGGAATAGCTGGCTGGGGGGGTTGTGCGGCATCCATTTTCAAGCCGCTCATAATTTCACAGAAATTATTATTAAGAATGATGTTCCAGCGCCCTCCAACATACCCGTCAGAACAGCTGTTCCAATACATGAAGGTGCTGGATATGAGACAACTGTACCTAAGAGAAGCACTTACACACTTCTGGTCAAACAATAAGGAGAGGTCTCAGCAAAATGTCCGTACGAGGTTTTCCCAGATCATAAAATATGTCATACCCAAAACCCGTACGACTTTTGCTCGGAGACATCTCTCATTTATCGCACCGAGAGTGTTCAATATTTTTGAAGAAGGTATTAAGCTCTCAAGGACAAAAATTATTTTCAAGAAAGGAGTTAAGGACTGGATTTTCCTTAGTGGGAGGAATTTGATTGATTGATTTTCCGAATGCTTGAGTTTACTGTTTACCATATTGATGGGCCATATATATGTTTTTTTTATTTTTAATAATTATTTTTTATGTTTCTAATCCTATATTTCCCAAAATCACTCGCAAACGAGTGGAGGCGTATAATAAAAAATAAAAAAAAATTTAAAAAAAATCCTATATTTGTGGTGATATACTCATGTGTCTGTGTCGTGTAATTGCTCGTCCCATCTCAGCACAGGACTTTTAGTTCCATGGAGTTGGGACTTATTGTCTCAAATAATGTACAATAAACTTATGTATGTAAATAAACAAATAAAAAATAAGTGTAGTATGTTTTTGTAGTAACGTCCTGAGATTGTATTCTGCATAGTCCCCCTATCCAGCTGAGCCCTAAAAGCAGCCTTGTCGGTCTAATTAAAGGAGTAAGAGTAGGACAGCGTGAGTATTATTTTGCATGTAGATCACAGTATCGACTAATGAGATCGGATTTTTACTGCTGCTTTACACGTGCGGCCGGCCATGATTATTGCAAAACTTCGCCCGAAGAAAAACAGAAGACTGAATATAAAAAAAATGACATATTTTTGTTACATTTCATATTACAGAAAAACTGGGATAGGTCTCTTTTGTGCTGGGCCCGGTTTACAAATAACCATTTTCCTTTCCATAAATAATATATTATTGTGGCGTTACCTTCAACTTTTCTCGTTGTATTTTGAGCTTCATATCTAGTTCCCGAGTCATCTTATCATGTTCACTCGCCATTTTGTGAGTAAACTTTCTTTTCTGATTTTCTTTTTCTATTACCTTCTGACTAAGTTTCATTTCTTTATCATCCAACTAAAATAATAACATTTTTTGATTAGAAATAAAATATTTTCCGTAATAGTTTTAGAGTGTTAATAAATTTTTTATATAAATACATTTGAAGACATTTCAAAATCAACATAAAAATTAAAGTCGTCAACTTTGAACACGCTGTAATAGTATAAGTTTGGAATATTCTACAAGCTCAGAAATTTAATAAATATAGAAATTTAAACATGTGCAAACTTATGAATGTTTTACACAGTGTGTAAAGAATCAGGGTTGATTAAGTCATGATGAACCCTGCAATGGGACTCGAAATGTTGGCAAAGAATGCAAACGACACAAGGCATAATAACTCACTAAAACAAAATCTGTATTTAAACAGCCGTGAAAATCGAAGAAATCTATTCCATACATCTTTCTCGAAGAATTTCTTCATCTCTGTTGAGGTATCTGTCTAAAAAACATTGTATATAAGTAAGAATGTCTGTCAGCGTTGATACATCCACATCACACATAAGAAACTGAAGGACAAAGGCAGCAGACAGACGAGAATGGAGGAGACTTCTGGATTCAGCCAAGGCCCACCCAGGGCGGTCGAGCTTATGATGGTGGTTAGTAAGAATAAATACACAAAAAAATTAAAGAGGTTGTAGTAACCTGCTGCTTAAGAAGGTCTCCATGCTGCAGAGCGGCATTGAGCTTTCGCGAGAGTTGAGCCGCATTCTCCTCACTGGAGAGCAAACGCTGCTCCAGGGCTCGAGCGCGATGCTTCTCTTGGTCCAGTTGGCAGCGAAGTGCAGCGGCCTCCGTATTAGCCAGTACGGCAGACTTCAACAAATCCTCTAGTTGGTCGCGGAATTTTTCATCTTTACAAAATAATACAAACATAAGCAAAAACAATGATGTTTTTTTGCTGTTTACATAAGAAGTGTATTCAGAAAGTACGTTTGATTTCTTGCCATTGCAGCGCTGCGATTGCAGTTTTGCGCATGCTTGATACTTACCCTGACCTAATGAGAAGGAGTTAACGCCATCATGAGTTAGCTGACTGTTGTGTACGCCTTGTGGTACTTGTTCAAAATGCCGAATCAAATTTAAAAATCCCATCGCTAAGGAGATAGGTCTGTTATTTGTTTCCTTAATACGAAGAACATTAAACTAGCCCTCATTCATCAACAGATCTGTGAGGTGTACGGAGAACATGTGATAAGTGATTCAATGGTAAGAGGATGGGTTAGACAGCTCAATGAAGGTCGTGATGTGCACAATGTGCAATATTTCAGTGAAAAATCATGTTTAAACAAACATTTCATGTTGACTTTGCCAGGAATCGAACCCGGGACTTAAAGTATGGTAGAGAAACTCTTTTTTTTTTCAAGATTTTTATAAATGAATAGCCATTGTGTCAAAAACACCTGTGTAAGATTCTGGTTCTATTTCAGACACAGAACTATATTTTTCATCTGCCCTGATATGAACAAAAGAGATTAATTACTATACAATTAACCATAGTATAATGCTGGATAAAAAATCTACTATTTCCAGTAATTATTTTTTGCCATATTTGTACACAGACCTCGAATAGTTTTATCCCTAAGAAGAGCTCTCCTTCTCTGAAGCCTCAACTCGAGGTGTCCCGCCAACTGTTGCACCAACTCCTGGCAGCGTGGTCCTCCCAACTCCAAACTGGGAAAGTCTCCACCCAGGGAGTATACCAGAGCCAAGTCCACATCCAGTTGTTGACCATCACCTCTGGAAATATATGTGTATCATGATAAAAAAAATAAGATAAATCATATCCGGTTATAGTTGGTCAAATACAGCGAACAAAAAGCAAAACATACAAATTGTAAATGTTTTGATAAAGGCAACAGAAAGAAGACATTTAACATTTCCCAGTTATTTTACAACCAGTTTTTATTTTTTTGGATTTATTGAATTTATAACAAATGATCAACGTATGTCACCTATGACAAAAACCTTGTCAATTTGCAATCACACACACTTCTTGTTATACGACTTCTGAAAATTGTGAACACTAGGCAGAACTATGAATGTTACAGTGTATAAATTTATCACTTATCAAACCAGCCAATGACAAGTCATAAGTCCAGAAAATGCCAAGATTTACACATTTTCTATAACAAATTCTCAGTCTTTCTATTGCGACACTTTTAAAGGTTTCATGCACATAAAAATTAATAGATTATTTACATTCCGTCTGCTGTGACCTTGGATCTTGCCTGCTTGAATATGAGATTGGCCTTGCGTCTCCCTGGAGTCATACCAGCTCCCAAATCAGGAAGATTCTTAGGTTTGGCCACTTCTACTTCCATAGCAACTTCTGCAAAGCGCATTACTTGCTGCAAAACAGAAATTTCCATTTTATAATTATATTCTGGTATCATAATACTCATACCACACATATACACTAATTTGGTATATTAAATATTTTGTTATAAACAAATAAAATATCATTTTTTTTTTTTTTTGTTTTTTTTTATCAAACTCCTTAATCAATGAATTTAGTAAAAATATCAATAAAAACACCTCGGTTAATATATTATTTTAAAAAAAAGAAATATTAGCGTCCTTATAATTTATCCAAATATTTAAATTTTGGTGACCATTTTCAACGAGTTGTAAATAACTCACTTTTAGAAAATGGAAATCAAGTTAGGGTAAAGTGAGGTTTGAACCTCAGACTTCTGATCCATGAGTTCGCAACACTAGCCACGGGACGACAATCTGATCAAATTAAAATAGGAAAACTTAACAAAAGATATTTTAATGATAATTTTATCAAAATCATTATTAAAATTTAGCAAGTAGGTACGGTACTCTCAGGTAAAAATCCTGCAAAAGGAAATCGACTGGAGATTAGTCAGTCTCATGGTTATTATTGCGTTTGCCAGGCATTAAATAAATAAATAATTGTAAAATATTAAAAACAATTATGTTGAAACATAAAAATAAACAATTACTATAGGGAAGGTGTGTAGTGGGATTTGCATTTAGTGTCCTGACGAAAAGACGGGTACATCTCGAAGCCGGAAGACATAAAAAAGTTGGTAAGTGGTTATACGAGGACCGCAGTATCAAAGTTGAACAATTGCCATTTTATCCAAGTGGGATTTTAGATTGGTTATGATAAAAAACGATATTCTTAAAAAAAATAAAGAAATATATTAGAAACGGCCATTTGGTGTAGAAATTAAGGTATTAAATATGTACCAAATATCAAAAACGGACATTTACTCACCATATTTGTATCAAAAGTGGACATTCCATACATTATGGGCCCTAAAGTGTCATGGTGGCGGTTATTTCGTAATCTTTAGACAGAAAATCAACCACCGGCGTGATCTTTGTGATTTTTAGAGAGAGAGTAACGTAGTAAAAGTATGAAATAAAAATGTATTTCTGTACACTGAATATAAACCCCCCCTTTATCATTGTTTTATGAATCTTAGACTTAGTACACATCATTTCAAAAATGAACACTTGCAGTTCCAAAGGTTTCAAAAACGGACGAAGACACATGTCATAGATATTTGAAGTGCACAAAATGAATCTCGACTCATTTATTTTATGAAAGCATAAAAACATCTCTAATGGTTTCATGTATATCCGAAACCGAAAATCGTCTCTACTGAAAAATTATGAATAGGTCCTCACATACAAATATTTACTAACATTCATTGAAATATTTGATCACAAAGATAATGCTTTAAAAATTAAACAGTTTACTAAAATGTTTTTTTAAAGTGCTCTTTAAAAGTAATAATCTTAATTTTGCATACTGCGAGTTATTAACAAATTATAAATTAACTTACCAAGGTTTCATCAAAATCCTCACAACTAGGATTAACACACACAACCATCCTCACATGACCTTCTCCGTCAAAGAAATTCTTGAATAGATGAGTTATCTTAGCATCACGGTAGGGTACAACTCGGAGTTGCTGTTGGGAGTTCTGATTCTCCCTGAGAGCTTCTAAGCATGCCCGCAAGGTCATCAGAGAATTGTTTATATTACCTGCTTCACGGAGTCTTCGGCCTGAATTTAAATATAAAACAAAATATGATGGTAACATGTAAAATCAATACTTAGAACATATATGAAAAAAAGGATACCTACATAATAGTCAGTGTATTTGGAATTGAATAAAGAAAAGTGATACAAATATATTGATTACAAATTTACTATCTATGCATATATTATACATACATACAGTGCCTACAGAGAGGATCTATGAAAACAGCTGAAACACAATGTAAAAAGCAATTCTGTTTTTTTTTTTTTTTTATGCACAAATTTCATGGAATCTGAGGTGTTAATTAACATTCAGAAACACAGATTTTTTGCAAGTCTTTGAAAAAATTGGTACAGCAATTGTATCCATAAATGAAAAAAAAATAACAAGCCTCAGCTTTTTTTTTACGTGCTAATATTAAATGTTTTTATAAGCTTGATACAACTTTAAATTGAAATAAAACTAGTAAATATTTGTTGCAGTGTTCGAAAGAATGAAAATACACATTAATATTTTGAAAACGATATCCTACAAATGTCCTCTGTGAAAAGCAGTTATTTAGCACATTCCGTCGGTTCAATTTTTTGTCATTTTTTCAAATCCGGCATTATTTTCAAAATGGTGTGTGTTATATTGTCTTCCAAAGCTTCAAGAGTTGTTGGTTTGTTTCCATAGACTATGGACTTACATAGCCCCATAGGAAACAATCCAATCGAGTCAAATCACAAGGTATTATATGCTACGTAATGCTAGTATATGCCCAATTACAACAATTTTCAAAGTTATTTTTTTTTTTTTTTTATAAACAAAATATGACAGGCAGGTTGTAATATAAAAATAGCATTCATGCTACGTTTTTTTTTTTTAATTTGAATAAAAATTTAAACATGATGTTAAGGCATTTGCGTTAATTTATAAACTATTGTTGTATAGGTATATATAATATAAACCTCGCTATCGTGCAAAATAAAATAAAAAAAGTATAACGCATGATTTTGTCATTGTTCAATTTTAAAATAGCCACCTGTAAAAAGTGTCAAAACATCATAGAATTAATGTGTTACACGCATATAGCAAATAAGTTTCTTTGCTACTAAGTAAACAAGTTAGTATTCCATGCACAAAATAACTTAGACCAACTATAGGATAATGGCAGGATACGGCGTGGCGCGGCGTTTATTTACAAAGACAGTTGCACAGCACTTAATCTGCAAATATACACTATATGATTAATCTTTATCATCCCCTTTCCGCACCTAATGGTGCATAGGGCACTGCATCGGTACACTAATCGCAGTATATTGTCTAACGCTTTAGGTACCAGTCCAAGGACTATGAAATATTTTTTCTTTTAATCTTACATTAGCAATTACGCCAATTACTAACTGGTAATGGCGGTAACAATTTTTTTCATGTGTCGATTTATATTTTCCTATGTAGATACATATAATATTATTGTGTCAAATCAGCATATCACTAGGATAACGTTTCCTACTAGTAAAGTAATAAGATTTTTAGATCATGTCTTTCACTATGTAGACCAAATAAAAAATACTTAGTTATTCTCAAAAATAACAACTATACTATAATATTCTCTAAATCTGAACCGCGGACGCAAAGCTCCATTACAACCCTAATATTCTATCAAATACAAAATACAGCTGATTTATCAGAGTTCACATATTTTATCAGGTGATCAAATGTTTTTTCTGCGTGTGGATTCAATTCATATTAAAACTAACCTGTATTATTAGTTCTGCTTGTCCTTTCACTTCCTGCCAAATCTACAAGACTCAGTTGACCAATACTAACAAGTTTTTTATCCTGAACCACAGCCTCACCCATACTGTCAATTGGAGCCTAAAATACAAAAGTGAAAATACATACATGAATTACTACTAATAAAAACAATATTTAATTTTAAACAGAAGTTAAAATTTAACTAACCTGAACCAGTCTTATTGTGAAAACGGAGTGACTGCGACTAGATTCCGAATTAAGGGTAGTATGGGCCATTCTCTTTCTTTTTAATCCTTTATAAAAAGCCTCCAGGGCTTCCTCTCTCGTCTACGAAAATTGTAATTCAGTTATAAATATAGTCATATATTTTTTGAAATTTCACATTACTTAAATAATAAAATTCTTTTGATTACCTTTACTTCTACTTCAGTCACACCGTGGACGTACATATTGTGACCAGAGTCTTCTCTGATTATTTTTGTAAGTGGACTCCTAAAACCAATATTTGTTCATAAAAATATAAAAAGAAAATGTGATATGCATAGATTGATCTTAATAAGTGTGTTGTGGAAATTTCAACAAACTTAAGGATTTTTTTTCTTGCAACTGGCGGGAATCGAACCCGCAACGCCAGTTTCACAGTTAGCTGTATTACCGACTACGCCACGGCGGCCTTGGCAGTTAATTAAAAAAAGCACTCAGCGCTTAGTGAATTCCTCAAAAAATATGACCAGTATAACAGTCGTTGTTAGAGTCAAACGTAGAGTAAAATAAAATCAAACCTTCTTCCCAACGATCCTTCTTCTAACAGATCATATACAATATTATTGTATATTTCAATATATGTGACAAATACAGCATACAAATTGTCATCGTCCACATCTTGAATTTTGAATACTTCCGAAGAACTTAGAGCCAAATCAGGATTAGAGTTATTTCTAAAAACAAAGTAAAAAAATAATAAAACAACTTTAAAAAAGCACAAAATTGCAAAGAAATAAATTGAATAGAAAGAAATCGTGTATTTACTTCTTTGCTGACTTAGGCACCGCTGTTTTGTAAAGATATTGTTGGCGTTGCAACGCTGCATCGGCATCACCTTGGATCTCAAAACCATTCATTTT
This sequence comes from Micrasema longulum, assembly GCF_059751315.1. Taxonomy (NCBI): domain Eukaryota; kingdom Metazoa; phylum Arthropoda; class Insecta; order Trichoptera; family Brachycentridae; genus Micrasema; species Micrasema longulum. The sequence goes on from NW_028277544.1 coordinate 596,705, forward strand.
GTCAGGACGAAATACAAAGCGACGTGCTTGAACCGATTCGATGCTATTAAATATGACATCTAAACAACGCGGCATTATACCTGAATTCTGAGGCTCCCCTGAAATAATAATAATCATGATTTGAAATTATTTTGTCAACTTAAACTTTAAAAAACTTAATAATTCAATTGAAATAGTGTGGAGTGGTCATAATGAATAAAGCTAAATGTTCACCTGTCATGCTGTAAGTTTTTCCACTGCCTGTAACGCCGTATGCAAAAAGCAAACCATTTTTTCCTTTAATGAGGTTTTCAACAAGTGGAAGTGCGATCTTTGAGAATACCTAAAAAAAGTTTTTTATTTAGATGCAATATGTTGATACGCGTAACAAGCTCTAAATTACCCGAAAACTTATTTAATAATGAAGCAAATTCATATAGAATCCAAACTTATTTAAACTAACAGAATTACTTTTTGTAAGATGATGAATGTACATAGTTTTAAAAATTAACTCAAACACTTAATAGGCAATGGATGAGAATGTTAAAATGAACCGAATGTTGTAGGCAGAGGGCAATTATACTGACCATTTAGAATCGTGTATATCTCTATCAAGTTTCTCCGCTTCCTTTGTTCATCCAATGAACTTTGACCTAGTACTTTAAATTTATTATGATACGGCATCCTAATCAGCAAGTTAGGGATTTAAGTAGCATATCCTTGTATGTTTTCCAGTAGCTCAAAATCTTTGCTAAAGTAGGAATCAAAACTTGGTACCCTTTCTCCAATAGAGGTCTTATTTACGTTTAGTATATTTTAAGAAACAAGTTGATTTGTTTATTTTTATTTTATAAAACAAAGAAACAGTACGTACAAATGTGTGGATACAATATTTTTTGAAGACCTAAATAAGTTCTTCTCTCAATATTCCCATGACATATCACAATGATTGACATGATAAATGTTGAACTCGGTAAATCTATCATATTGTTTGCACATTTTAGATACCGCGAAACCGTCCAATTTTGCCCTGGATGGATATTTTGCCCAAACAGTCTAATCTATGATCAACCTTTAAAAAAACATATTTCCATTTGATTTCGGTAAATTTGGTACCAAATTGACTGTTTGGGCAAAATATCCATCCAGGGCAAAATTGGACGGTTTCGCGGTACTGTGGAATATTTTACGTACAGTAGCAGGTAGTAAATAAAGGACATCGGGCTTATGAAAAAGACTGCCGGCCATAATAGGCTAACTTGGACTTTGTAGAGCGTCGTCTCTGTCGCACAAGTCCAGTATCTGTATAATTAATGAATGATAAGGACACAAGGCCGGCAGTGTCTTCCTTAAGCCCGATGTCTTTGATTTATTGTCGGCTACTGTAATTTGTTGACACATTGTTCGTTTAAAATAACGGATTTTGTCTTGTCGGTCTAGATTGTACACGAAATGGAAGTCGTTGAAGGAGTATGGAGAAATCCATTTTATTGTTTAATAATTTAAACAAGAATAGTTGGTCCCTGTGTCCAGGCGAATTAAGAATACAGTTCTGTGTGAAATAGAATCCAGAACATTAGACAATTATTTTCAAATCGATGGCTGCTCTCAGGTAAAAGCCATGAATAAGGAAACTAAGTGGAAATATGTCCGCCTCGTTGTGTAGTGGTTGGCGCGTTTTCCTACCATTCTTGAGGTCCTAGGTGCGAATCCTGGCTTTTAAAGGTTGTTTAAACTGCAATATTTCATTGTTACTGGACTGGCATTTGAAGCGTTGGACTGATCATCTGCACCAATGGATGGAAAGGAGAATGATTATGATGGTTGGTTAATCAAACATACCTCATTCTGTGTAGCTTCTTGTGTGAACACTTCCCGGAATGAGTATTGGTAGGCGTGGCCGTTAGAGCGCAGGGAGTCAGAGGGCGGGGTGAGGCGGACCGTGGTGGGAGACACGACACGCAGGCAGGGCTCCGGGCCCTCGGCGGAGCAGGCCACGCGGCGTACGCGACAGTACACACTCACCGGGGCGCGCAGGATGCTGTCTTTAGAACTGGTTTTCTGCAGCTTACCGGGCGTTTTAGGACGTCTGTATTTTGAACACATATTAACCAACATAAATATTACAGTGTCACAATTGTGTCGCATTGTAAACTCGTGAGAGGATCTGGACTTTTTTTTTGCAAGTCTTTCTAGATTTAAACAATCACTGAAAATATACCAGATTATTATAATTTTTTTTCCTAGGTTTAATTTATTCAAGTGTATTTTATTTTAACCATACCTATATATAAAAAATAAAAATTTATAACAACTATATGGACTGAATGAGGTTCATAAATAAATTAAATGACTTTAACCCTTTCCCCCGTGTTCAAAATGCACATATTTTATTTGTTAATTTAAACACTTATTTCTGTACCTCAGAGGTAGACAAATGCAAATCCAGAATTTGATGAAATGATATTTTGATTTTATTATGATATGTTTCATTTGATATGTCCACTGATTTTGAAGAAATGTAAGTCTTATAATGAAAGAACCAATGTATAAAGATACTGAAAATATAAATTATTAAAAATCACTTAGAGATAGTAGATTCTTTAGGCTTATGTTGGAACATTTGACGTTTGGATTTGCATCCGTCTGCCTCCGAGGTACAGATTTTTTATTCATTTTACACTTATTTAGTGACCATGAATATATAACCTCTATACTTGATGAATACTTAAGTTACAAACCTTTTTGATAATAAATTACTCATATATTCCGTGAGCAACACCTAGTAGTGCTGTCATAGGCGCTAACAGACGTATGTGAGCACCGTGGTGAATGACTTAATAAATAGGCAAGTAAATAAGCTAAATTAATAACTAAAGCACTAAATTTGTGATTTAGGCTGTAAAATAATTTGACTACGTATTTGTTTTGTGTACAATAGCTAAAATAAATTTAATAAACTGTCAATATTAGTCTTCCAATAATTAATAACCAAATTAAATATTTAAATAACAGCTCTTTCTTTAAATATTAAATTACTAAAATATCCTTCAATGCAATACCTATCCCTTATTCCTTTTCCGAAAATCTGTAGTCTGGATGTGAAACATTAACTTATTTACAATTTGGTTTTTACACGGACAACGGCAGTGTAGTTGCACTATTACCCTTTAAGATAATCTATTTTGGGTTTCAGATATTAAATAATATAACTATGAATAAATATTTTCCCCAGTCAGGAATACAAGTCGGAACTCATTTCCGAAGTACCGCAAAACCGTCCAATTTTGCCCAAACAGTCTAATCTATGATCAACCTTTAAAAAAAACATATTTCCATTTGATTTCGGTAAATTTGGTACCAAATTGAAATATCATCAACAAATATTGAGAGTTCAATAACATAATAACCAGTTACCTACGAAGAACACATTTCCTCACGACTGATTATTTGGCATCTAATTGAGATCGAAATGGGCAATTTGGTAAAGAAATAAATACAATTAACTTCTTTTTTTTTATTGTATGAAATGACGTCATATTATTGTTGTAGATGTAAGAAATGCACGTAAATGATATTACTTCAGAAGGGCGAAAAACAATTAAAATCCATTACTAAATTGTTGTATACCTATACTAATAATTGAACATGTTTATGTACATTCTTTGCAAAGTCATTTTCAATTACTGTCATAACCATTTGTTAATGTATTAAGTATGTCTGATGATAGATTGCAGGAATGTTAATTTAAATACTACTTACATTGGTTTCATGTTCATAAATTTGTTTTAAATAACAAGTTTAAATATCTGTATAGTGAATTGATAGGCGAATCAACAATAATGGTCGAACTTCACGTGAATTATATAAATTTCTACTAAAGCGCTTGTAATCCCTTCATTCATTGGAAAATCTCAGTTTTGGCAGTTTGGTTTAAAACTAGAAACGACCGAAACTTCAAACTCTGAAACAAGGTGACCAACGCAGCAACAAAAAAATTGTTTACATTTTTAGAGTCAAAATACAAACTTATTATTAAATTTTGTAACGAAAAATATACAAATATTAACGTTTTTAAATAAATTGAGTTTTTTAAAGATTCGCTATTTTAATTTGTAAAGAATAATAATTACATTATTCTTATTTTACCTTTCAATATATAATGATAGTGTTTGTAATGTTGGATAATTGTATCTGGTATTAATGAGCTTTGGAATATTTGTTGCAAAACGTATTTCATAGAAAGCAATTTAAAAAAAGGAGGTAGGTACTATTTGATACGAAAAATAATACCTAATAGTCAAATTAGGATTTATTTATTTATTTACGGTTTACAGAAATTCAGAATTATCTAATATTGAATCCACTATGCTCATATTAGAATTTAAATATCGATATTCATACAATATGATGCGTCTAATTTTTTTCCCTAACGCTCGTACCTCACATATGTTTTATAAAATATTTTCACTTAGACACACTTTCGCCGCGCGCATACGTTAAGTCGCCGGAAAAAGTAATCTGTTAATTTCTCTAAAATTTTATTGTGCACGCGGAAACATTGATTGACACAACAGATTAGATAAATAAAGGGTAATTTAATAAGAGTTATTGAATTTATGAACTTTGAACTTAAAATATAAAACAAATTTTATTTGACACAAAACGGATATTTTTATATCATGTTAAATAATATTCGATGTTTTAAAGATAATGTCGTTCAAATGTCCCCCACGGCGTTGTTTTATCCGAGGTCTAATTTTCATTAGTTCTTTTATTAAATGAGCAAAGTAGGGTAAAAAAAATGTACCCTGGCCACACTAACGCAATTTCCAGTTTGTTTCTCCCTGGTTTCTCCGACAATCTGACAGATGGAAAAATAATTCAATTTTTAAGTAATTCATTTGCTACTTAAACATTCCACATTAAATGTGATGCCATCATGTTTCTTTAAGATCCTAGCAATATTTCTACACTTTAAAAGGCGTAAGTATAGCCTGTGAGCTCGCCAATACATGACGGATGACATTAACATAACCATAGAAAAACATAGCAGTTGAGCTCTCAGAAGTAAAGCAACGTGAATGCAGCAATGCTTGAACTACATGTCAATAATATTCTAATAATAAATAATATTATTTGGCCATACGGAACTTTAAAGCACACCTTGGTTTAATTACTAATAGTATTTTATCGGTTAGGTAGGTGTATTTAAAAAATGTTGCGTACCTGAAAAAAGCACAAATAATTATGTTTTTGTAAATGATGTCAGTAGCGACACTCAGAGAGTGGCTTTGTGACGTTTTGACATTTTTTATAAGAAATTCATGGCGTAGCCGAAATACTGTTATAAAAACGAGGATGTTTTTGTTGATTGACGTTAGCAGGCGCTACCCAGGGGCGACTTTGTGACGTGAGAAATTATTTAAAAAGAGAGATTTATGGCGTAGCCGAAATATTGTTATTAAAACGAGGATGTTTTTGTTGATTGACGTTAGCAGGCGCTACCCAGGGGCGACTTCATGACGTGATGAAATTATTCATTTAAATATTTTTTTTCATTTTACATAGCGTAGCCGAGATAAGAAATTGCGTGGTGTTTCGAAATTTAACCGTGTAGGTAGCCGCCTAGTTACAATATTATTTTTGTATAACTCCTGTTTTATAATGTTTATGTATTTATCGCTATAAGAATTAAACTAAAGATAGTTTTTACTTTTAATCGCTATCCGTTTTTTTAAATTATGTTTGTAACACTCAGTAATATTTATTTTTCAAGTATTCAATATTATTTTTGCATTTTAATTAATATTGTTAATATAAAGCGTATTTTTATTTATTCGAATTTACTAGACTGTTTTTATTACAAAAAATAAAAATGCATATTTCTCTATGTATTTTTCTGTTATAAACAATCTATTAAAATAATACACATCAAATTTCCATTGTCTGTTGATTTTATTTGCAATCTTCTTTTTTTTCGATGGTTAAAACTCTAGGAAATTCAAAGACAATAAAATTTTTACTGTCATATATTGGCGAGCTCACACGCTATACATAGCCCCTTTAAAAGGACACAACACGGCATAGTTGAATTCAAATCAGAAGTTGCGTACTGAGCGACGTCTACAAAGAAACTAATGGGGCAAAACGTAAACCTACTCATTTATGAGTTGTTGATTCGCCTTTTGTTTGACGTGCGTATGTAGTTTCTGGACTATTCTTAATTCTATTTATTTATTTATTCATATTTTTTGCTTACAAACTATAGTTAATAATAAAAATAATGTGACCTCACTGGGTTTCCCGTGCCGAGGACACTTAACAATATACTTTTAAAAAAAATTACATTTGAGAATAAACAAAGAAGACTTACTTAAAAAAAACGAAGATAATTAACAAATATTCAGACAATTTTAAAAACAAGGTATTTATTTACATCCATATTATTTATATTACAAAACACACAATGAAAATAACAAAAACCAAACATAACATGTGTCATTAATTTTGAAGATGTTTTTTAAATTGACCTAAATTTAAATTTACTGTCTTATATTTCACTTAAAGATTCTTCTCATCGTTTCTT